>NW_020270777.1:0-19186 GCF_002803265.2 Melanaphis sacchari
CAAAATTAATACACATAAGTAAGATAAAACAAACTGAGAAATATAGTATATAATATAATTGGCATATAAACCTTGATGGCGACCTGGTTTTGGACGCTGAACAGGTTGTTATGAACAATTGACAGTGTTTCACGGGGTGACGGTGTCGGTAACGACTACACAAAGATCTGTTTACTCGTGCCACGATCAAAATGGATCTACTATTAGATCGTATTTCGGTACATTCGGATTGATCCGGAGCTTGTCGTCCGTTGTTGCGCCACTTTACAATCGCGGTACAGGAAAATTGTGAGAGAGTATGTTACGGCGACTATCGGAACTCCCGGAAGCCCTATCAAACCGTGATTACAGTGTGTGACGACGTCGTCGTCTAAACAGATGCACTAAAACCTGCAAAATTGGAACGACATTTGAAGACAGTCCACCCAAATTTTAGTAATCGTTCTCGAGAATTCTTTGAAGGTAAGAAGGAAAACTTTAAAAAAATGAAACTTGGGACAAGTGGTGCGAGATTTGAAACCTCTGAAAAAGTGCTTCATACCTCATATGAGATCTCCCTATTAATTGCAAAATCTAAAAAACCTCATACTATTGGTGAAACTTTGATTAAACCGTGTTTGTTGAAAGCCACAGAAGAGATTTTAGGTAAGGAAGCAGCAAAAAAAATACAAGACATTCCTTTATCAAATAACACTGTAAAATCGCGAATAGGAAATATGTCACAAGACATTGAAGAACAGCTTATATGCCTCATAAAAAAATCTCCATGGTTTGCTCTTCAGTGTGACGAAAGTACGGATGTAGCACAATGTTGTCAATTGCTAATCTTTGTTCGATTTTTAAGTGGAGATAATACAATAAAAAAAGAATTATTACTATCACAAGTATTAGAAACTACGTCAAAAGGAGTTGACGTTATGAAAATAATTCTTGATTATTTTGAAAAACATAAACTAATGTGGGAAAATCTTGCTGGATTTTGTACCGATGGCGCTCCTGCTATGCTCGGGTCACGTTCAGGTTTAGCTACATTGGTAAAACAAAAAAATCCAACCACATTAACTACGCATTGTATTATACATCGTCAAGCGTTGGCATCCAAAACATTACCAAAAGACCTAGCTTTTGCGATGAAAATATCCATACAGTTAGTGAATGCTATTAAAAATAGTGCACTCAATACACGTGTTTTTCAAAAATTATGTGCAAATATGGACGCTGAGCATGAAACATTACTATTTCATACTGAAACAAGATGGCTTTCGAAAGGAAATATGTTGGCACGTTTATTTGAGCTTCGAGAGGAGTTGAAGTTTTTTTTAATCGATAAAGGTATGAACTATTTATATGAGCAACTCTGTGAGCCAAAAATTGAAATACAAATTGCATATCTTGCGGATATATTTGTCCACTTAAATCACCTAAATTTGTAACTGCAAGGTTCTGGTAATGTTAAACTTGAAGGTTCCGCAAATATTTTCGTATTTGAAGATTAAGTTCGCGCTTTTGTCTCCAAGATAAATCTTTGGATTGACAAAATTCAGGTGAAAAATTATTCTGTATTTCCTAACCTGCGAGTTCTTATTGATGATGAACACTACAAATGTTTTACAGAAGATATTCAGAATAATGTATTAGAACACTTAAGAATCCTTAAAGAGGAATTTACCAGATACTTTCCAGAGTATGGTGTAGTAGACATTGATGTTGTTAAGAAGTTAATTCGTAATCCTTTCACTGTCGAAGTCAACAACGTTCAAGAAGAAATGCAAGAAGAATTAATAGATTTTCAGAACGACAGCAACTTGAAGAGTTCGTTTGAATTTAGTACAAACTTAGAGGAGTTTTGGTGTAAAAAGGCCATGGGATATCCAAACATTCGGCAAACAGCATTACGTTTCCTCATGGTTTTTTCAACCACATATTTATATGAGCAAGGATTTTCTTCACTATTATCTATACAAAATAAACAACGAAATCGTCTGAATCCAAGTGATGATATGCGACTGGCACTAAGCAACAGCATCGTTCCAAGAATTTCACAACTGGTAAAAGAAGCGCGCCCTAATAAGTCACATTAATACTCAATAATATAAATTTGTTACATTTTTTTCTCATTGAATAAGTTAATTAATATAAGTTCGTAAAATGTAAAATTTTAATTTGTATCAACTTTTTTTATTAAACTAAATTTTTAAATAAATCAGTTAAATTATTTTTCCACGATATCAACTGTATTTCTGATTTTATTTTGTACGTCGAAATTATAAACTATATTATATAAAACTATAAAAAAAATAAGTGATATAAAGAGGGGGGTTGAAATCAGGGAGTGGTCCGTGACGGTGAAAAATTTATAAAAGTGGTCCGTGCCTATTGTTGAGTTGGGAACCACTGCTCTAGTAGTATTGGCCTTTTTAACTTATTAAAAGAAGAAATAAAAAAACTAGGATTAATGTTAAATGATATTGTTGCATGTTCATTTGATGGTACCGCCAATATGAAAGGTATTTATAACGGTTTACAGGCTCATTTAAAAAGTGTGAATCCAAACATTGTGTACACACACTGTATGGGGCATGTATTAAATTTGGTAATGAGTGAATGTAGTACTGATATTAATTTGGCTGAAGACTTATTTGGATTAGTTGAGCAATCCGCTGTTTTTTTATCAGATTCCCACAAACGAATGAAACTTGGACATCTATTACTAGTGTAAAACATACTGGTCATGACAAACTTTATAGACTCCAAAAAATTGGTGCAACTAGGTGGTGGAGTAAAGATAAAGAAGTCAATAACACTAAATTTACCACTTTATTAACTTTTTTAACCACAGTTTGTCATGGCAATTTCAATTCACAATCTAAGTTCATTGCTAAATCATTGATTAGTAATTGGTCAAGATTTGAAATTATATGTATATCTAATTTATTGCTTGATATTTATTCAGCTACAACTCCGGTGTAAATTTATCTACAAACTAAAACTATAAATTATTTACAAGCATGGAATATGATAGCTGCTTTAAAAAAAGAAATAATGAGTATGTATTAAATTTATATAAAAAATGTCAAAATTTTTGTAAAAAAATTAATAATCACTTTTGTGAAGATTTAATTAATATTGAAGAAGATTTTCCAATAAAACGTATTTCAAAAAAAAAAAAACTTTCTGGGGAAAAGTGTTATGATGAATCAAGAATTATATCTCCATATAATAAATTTAAATATGATACTTTTTTAATTATAGATACTATTCAAAATAGTATTGAGACACGATTCATGAAAAATGAAAATTTATTAAAAGACTTGAACTGGTTGGACCCTAGAAGTTTTGCAGTATTTAACAACATTGAATTATTGCCTGTATCAGCTTTGAGTACTTTATGTAAAATATCTGGACTGAATCATGAAGTAATCTTAACAGAATTGAAACAATTTTCCAGTCAATATGAAAACTTTATACCACAAATACCTAAATATACTACCGATTGTGATTCAGAAAATAAGATACTTTTAAGAAATGAAGATGTGAGTGATGAAAATAATGATGAAATATCAAAATCAGTAAATTGCAATAAATGTAAAAAATGTATTCACTGTGCATTTTTAATTGTACGGGAATTATCATGCCAGTCAAATTTATTTTCAAATTTATTTGTCATATATAAGTTTGCTTTGTTGTTGCCATCAACACAAACAACTTGTGAAAGAGTATTTTCAAAGCTTAAATGTATAAAAACAAAACTTTGCTCAATGTTACACCAAAATCACCTTATTCCATTAATGTTGATGGCTATAGAAAAGAATATAGCCATTGATACTCAAAAATTAATTGAAACAATAGCTTATTCATCTAATAAATTAAAAATATTACTTATTTAAAAATTGTGTTTTATTATTTAAAATATTCTTACTAGGTAGGTATTTCAAAAATAATTAGTTGTAAAATTGCTTTTATATTTAATTTAACTCATGAATCATGATTATGATATATAGGTATTATATATTATGATCTATATTGGAAAAAATGTAAAGTACCTATATTTAAAGAAGTATCTTAAAATAATGTTTCAACAAAATACAGTGTACATTTTTTGGGGGCCCCTTAAAAAAACTGATCCATGGGCCTTTGGTATGCCAGGCCGACACTGAACTTACCTCATTGTAATATGAGGAGCGACATTCCATAATGTACTATTGCCACTTTTGATAATGTTCAGGAATCACGATTTTCTATTGTATACTGTTATTAAGCAGTAGAAAAAAGGTAAAATATGTTAAAAATTCAGAAAAATATACTTATTATACTTCTCAAGTCAAAATTATCTTAAAATTATTATTTTACTATTTTAATTAATAATTTTAAATGTTGGTTGCGCCATAATGTACTATTTCCATCCAATAGTACACTTTGACTTACTCAAGAATTTAGAGAATAATGAACCAAGTTTTTTCCAAAATGTACTTATTCCATATTTCCTCCAGATGTTGAATAGTATAATATGAAATAAAACCCAATGGTCAAAATGAAATAGCCTTTTTTGAATAATGTATGATGGATAAAAACAGTAGTTGTAAAGTTTGTCTTCTAACATATTATTTCCAATACAAATATTTTATAGTTTTTGCATAATATGGTACCTACTGAATAACTAATAAATAATAACCTTTATAATAAAACAATTTTTTTTTTTTACAATATTCCTTGTGAATCAGAATCTATGAATTCAATTATAAAGGTAAAAGGAGAAAATACAAAAATAAAACAATTAAAATAATTTAATAATATTAGATATTATTATCTTTATCTGTTTAAAATAAAATAAAATCAATACATTAAAAATAAAAAACAATTTAGCCTCATTAATAATATTAATATAGTATTAAATATAACAAATAAAATAAAATGAATAAACAATATAAAAATAGGTATTACCTATACCTATTTAAAATACTAAATAAAGGTTAAGATATTTTAACAAAATAAAATGAATATAATTAAAATGTAACAAAAATAAAATAAAATATGTTGCTTCATTTATAATAATAAAATAGTAAATAAAATAATAAATTTATTAATATCATTAACCACTAGATATTACCTATACCTATTTAAAATGTTGATTAATGTTTTTTAAATGATACAATGATCAGTCATGATCAGTCAGTCTTGATCTTCATTATATTCATCTAAAATATCTTCAACGTTTGATTCACAACTTTCTTTAAATATATCGGAATAAAATGTTTTGGCATCATCTGGTATTGTAAAAAATTTTAAAAGATTTTTTACATCTTTTTGTTTTAATACCTTTACATGATTTGTCTTAGGTAATTCTATAAGATGTTAAGTCAATGTAGAGAGATCAGAGTTTCTTTTTATCACTTCTATCTTGAATGGCAATCCACTATACGTTGTTGAAATTCCAACAGTTTGGTCACCTTTATTATATGTAAATATTTTTTGTTGTGTTGATTTAAAATCAGTTTTAGATTTTACAAATTTCTTTACTGCAGTTTTATAGTCATAAAATAAAAAGTCCTTATTGTATACTTTAACAGAACACAATTTTTCAAATACTTCATGATATTGTGTAGGGGATACAATATTCTCTTTTTTCCTCAAAATTTGTTCTATTTGTCCGAAAACTCTATCTGGTGGCATATAACTATGGCCTCGTGTAGGGAAAAAATGATTAATTTTTTTAAATATGGTAGCTTTGAAGTTTATATAATGTAGTAAGGTAATCATTGTAAATTGATTTTTATTTTATCCCGAACAAGAGTCGGAAAATAAATTAAGCGTAGTGGGGGTGATTCATAAGTCTTAACTTTGGTTTCTAGCAAATCAAGAAAATCAATTAAGGCAGAACAGACCTCATTAGGTCCACGACCACTTTCGGTTTCAGTCCAAGTATATAAATAATTTTCTGCTGGGCCATGATTTGATTCTGAAATTACAAAAGTTAAGTTATACAACCATACTTGACGACTGTAAAAAACTTCAGTTACTGACAATTTTGGTAACGGCTGTGTCTGCATTATATCAAAAGAACATGTAATGGTATCTGGAGTTTTTTCTTTTAAGAGCTCGAAAAATTTTTTAGCCCTTTGTTTGTGTACATTCAGCTCTAACAGTTCATTTTTTATGTTACTGTCTGATTCAACATTAATTTTTACTTTTTGTTCAGTGCAAAAACTACATACGTCTTGGCGTGGATGTCCAAAACTTAAATTAAACTTTTTAGTAAATATTTTTTAATATTTACTTAAACTACTAGTTGGTTTTATTTCAGAAATCCTCTTTTTCGTCCAATGTGTCCACATGTACTTGATACTTAGACCAGGTTGCAAATAACATCGACCAGTATCTCTTCTGGTATGATGACTCTTACGACATTTAAAATGTTTGATGTGGTCTTCAATAGACTGTGTTATTTCAATTGCAGTATGGTTAAAACGATATCCTCCTCTTTTTTCAACTGGACTACTATGATTGATATTAAATGCTTTGGTGACCAAATTAAGTCTTCGTCTAGTTAAAGATGATATAGAACTAAATGCTTCACCACAAACCTTCACCATATTACCATTTGAAGCTGGTATGAAATAGTTAGTAACTGTCCGTGTTTGCACACAGCAAATCAATTCCATATTTATCTCGTTATCACTATCAGTATCAGTATTATCTATTTATGTTATTCTAACTCCGCGTTTATCGGCAATTGCAATTTCACGGTTTCACGGTCTTTTGTCACAGAACACGGGACCGGCTGGGTTGCAATCGCCGATAACCAGAGTATAAAAGGCCGCACGACCAGCGACCAAGTACCATTCCTTTACCAGCATTGTAGTAAGACCTACCCAGGCAGACTTACGCAATTGTTGGTAAAGGACTTCCCCGCCTTGACGGATCTTGTTGGACTGTTGTGGTGCGCGTCCAGTGGTTCAATAGTTGGAGTATTCCGGCATTGGATCGGCCGCCCACAGTCAATGGGACAATAGTCAGAGCTATTCAGGCATTGTCTCGACTGTTAAACAGTCCAACTTGATTCCTTCGTCATTTCCCGTCAGTGCGATCATCGGTGCATTTAAGCTCGGACAGTGCGGTCTTCTTTTATGCGTTTCTTGTTTATTTTAATCTGTACAATCAACTAATAATTGTAATTTACATGTTTTCTATTGTGTTTCGTCATTGCGACATTTTTTAGTAAAATATTGTCATTACGACAACTAAACCGGAAAAACTTAAACTGTTATACTTTGTCATTGCGACACCTTAACCTTTTCCTAAATCAAACAGTCCGATTCATCCTATTAGTTGTTTTTCGGTTTGTACGTTTAGGAGCAGATACATTCATTAATGTAAGAATAAATTTATCTTGATCTATTTTGGTAGGGCAGCTGCATAAATTATTTTTAAATGATGAGATTTCATCACTAGATAAAAGTGAAACATTGCAGACTGTGGGCTTAATTTTGTCTTTGTGAATACACTTTACTGTCCATTCATTTGTTAAACTATTATAAATTATTTTTTTCTGTTTTTTTTTGTTCACTTTATTTCTTTTCCTTCCACCATTAATTTCTATTATATTATCAATGTATTCAGGGTCACTATTAAAAGAAGAGATCCATCATAGGTAGAAATTCAACAGAAGTATTGTCGGTTAGTTCAGGTTGAATTAATTGTACATCAGCAGAATCAAGTAAAAACTCATTAGGTTCTGAAGGAACTTCAATCATCAACCCATTTTCTTGAATGACCCCTTCAAACAGTTTTGTTGGTTCTAATACATATGGACTAATTTCTACATCCATTTGTTCAATATCAAACGGTTCCAAAACAGGTGTAGGACTAGTAGGAACAATCTAGAAAATTAACATAGAATGGTATTTTACCTTAAAAAAATATATATGATGTATCTTACTAAGATTAGTAATTATTTACATTAGGTATACATAATAAATTAACCAAACATAATATAAGTTTATTATTCTGTAATAATTAACATCGTCAACTGTAGGAAAAATAATAATATAAAACAATAATAAGAAAATATCAATACATTATATTATTATGATTCAATAGAATCATTTAATTAAATAATATAAAATAAGTGCTAATTACACAATAAAAATAAAAAATTGTTCATTGAAAATGAATATCAATAGAATTATAATATAATGCCAAGAACATATTTTAAAGTATAATGGATATATTACCTACCCTAGTGATCAGTAACCTGTTATAAAGTAAGTAATACATTTAAAAAAAATTGAATTCATACACTTTAACAAAAATGTTATGCTTATTATAATAAGTTATGAATACAATACTGTATTTACTTATATTTAATACATTAAATAGTTTTTTGAAGACATAATATTTATATTTTAATTTTATTATAGAATATTAATTATTATACTAGGTACACATTTGATTGTTAAAGCATAAATTAATAAGTACATACTAACTACTACAAATTATAAATAATAAATATCTTACCATTACTCTTGCATTTTTCATCAAATTTCTTATGCGGCCTTTCGAAGTCATCTTTACATTTAAGAAAAACGTGTTTATAAGACAATAGCATGTAAAAATAATTGTTTTTATATAGCTTCAAAAGCAATATAAAATTTAAACTATTGTCTATCAAGTATTCACTATTGATAACAGCCAAGTTTTGGAGCGAATTTGATGGTATAATTATGAAGTTAGAAACGTTCTATTTTGTTTTGCCTTTTAGGTTATTATAATCACTATATGAAAATGTAAATCCACACAGCTATAGAGATAACATAAATTTAGAATAAATATAAACTTAAAATTAAAATAAAAAATAATTTTTGCATTTGTAACACATGGCAATAGTGCATCTTGAATATAACCGATGTACTAAATTTCCATTTTATCATGGGCAATAGTACGTTAATATGTCGTAGTCTGGATATAGTACATTTTGAAAAAAATCATGGAATTAGTTCTTTTTGAAATATTTCTATAGTCTGATTTTTAAATTACCATGGACAATAGTACATTTTGGCAAAATTGATAGATTCAGTACAGATAGTACATTCTGATAAATTCTCGCCATCGGCAGTAGTACATTTTGACTCAATCTTAGTATTTTTACTCAATTTATTGATAGGAAATAGTACACTTAGGCATAATTTGATGGTTTTAAACGATTCCCCGACATTTAAACAATATGTTTTGATGTATAACTCATATTTTCAATTTTTGGCAATAGTACACTTTGGAATGTCGCCCCTCATATAGTAAACAACCATACTGAGCATCCATTTCATCGTGTAGTGTACTAAATTGTCTATGATTCAATGCACGAGATTTAATCCAATTCACTGTTTTAATAACTATATCCATAACATGTTCCATTTTAATTTTTTTTGAACATAAAGATTCTTGGTGGATTATACAATGAAGACTTTTCAATTCTACGCCATAAGTCATAGCTTTTGATTTTAATCGAGAAACCAATTCTGCTTTTACACCTAATATTGTGGGAGCCCCATCAGTAGTAATACTCGAAAAATTATTCCAATCTACTTCTAATTCATTAAGACACTTTTCAACACAGTCATATAAATCACTACTGGTTGTTGTGTCAGTCATAGGAATCAAGTCCAAGAGTTCTTCAGTTACTTCAAAATTATTGAAAACTACGCGAATAAAAATAGCGAACTAAGCGGTATTGGTAATATCGGTACTTTTGTCAACAGCAATAGAAAAATTTAAAAATTGTTTACTTTTTTCATACAATTGTTGTTTAACATTGTTGGCCAATTCTTCAATTCTCTGAGGAATAGTATTTCCACTTAAACTTATATTCATAAATGCTTGTTTCTTTTCGGGACATATTACTTCCACCGCACTAACTATACAATTTTTAATAAATTCACTTTTGACGCACGTGCGATTTTTTCTGATAAAACGTAACTACATTTAACCGAATTAATATTTTCTCTTCTTTTACTATCAAATATTTTTGTTTGATGCGAGAAGATTTTTTTTTAATTCTTAATATATGTATTTCTTCGCGTAATTTGTCTACAAATTTATCGTAAATTTTACCATTATTTATGTCATAATGTCTTTTAATATTGTACTCCTTGATGACAGATACGCTTTGTTTACAGATCAAACATATTGGAAGAGAATTAGAATAAGTAAAAAAATATGCATAGCCCCATTTTTTTTGAAAAGCCTGTCTTTCTTAGTAAATTTTACGTTTCATCGGTTTGATATGAGACATTACGACAAACAAATTACGCGTTTGTATTGTACTAAAATGAAGAACGTGTGTAAATAACAATCCTACAATAAAATTATGTAATTGCAAGTTATGATTGAAGATTGAATAATTAATACCGTGTATAGTAATAATGATATCTGTGCAGTGTTTTTTTTTTATTTTTCGACTTATGTGTTTGAATTAAAAAACTTTGAAACTCGAAAAATAACCCGTCTAAAGTACCTAAAGTTCTAATTTGTCTACTGAAAATAACATATAATGTATGATTTGATCGAATAAATTCTTTTACTAGAAATTTATATTTAACATAAAAAATATATGAAAATAGTTGTATATTAGAGTAAAACTAACGTTATTCGCTTTTATTTGAAATCCGACAATAATATACTATATTAATGCTTCATTTAGAATAAAACATTTAAAAAAAAATTTACGATCATTATTTATTACATAATTAGATGTATCTACATATTTCTACAATTTAAATACCTGACAAAAAGTCCTCGAGATGATATGTCTTAGTACTCTTCCAACATTTCCACCGGCATACTATTTTGATAAGATGAGCAATGTCTATTCTTACAAAACAAGTAAGCTGTTTATTTGATACCTTTTTCTCCGTTAAAATTTCCAAGCATGATTCTATGTAGGTCCTTATTGTCATACCTCCACAAAATGCTCTGGTAATAGCACCTAAAAAAACCAAAGAAAAATCACATACTGTTTCTTGAGGCGCAGGTACACCATCCTTCATCCACAGCATCAACCAAGAAAATATAGTAAATGTATCTTGTTTTTCGCTTAGCATTTGTGATACCGAGGTTTGATATACATTAGAAGAAACGACAGCTTCATACAAAAAAATATGGCTGGATAATATGCCTTCTTTTGTACTTTAATTTTTTTCACAATACTTCCAGTCGCGTCAATCTATAAGCGGATATAAGTTTTGCTCATGGTTTTGTATACAACTAACTGACACGGTGTCCAGTAATTTACAATGAAAGTCTTAGCACAAACTTGATGAATTGAACCGGCATATTGTGTTAGACTTAACTTTACTAGTGACATTATCGGACACTTTTCGGTTATCCCTAGTATTTTGTCTTTTTCGGATTGCTTGCATTTCCACAATACTGTATTTTTGTATATATTAGGTGATATTTTTTCGCCAAAAGTTATCGATGTTACCGCATGTCGCCTCCAATTACTGGCACACTCATGAGACAGCTGCATACCTACTTCATGACGTTTTGCACCGTTAAGAGGCCTTTTTGAAGTATGTTTATGCAGTATGTCCATACATTCCATCATTATTTTTACCACTAATGGCATACCTTCTTCAGGCCTTTTTTCTGCCCAGCCAACTACTACCGCCAAACAATCTTTACATTTTCCTGAAAAGTCTATGAAATGTTTTGCCTTACTGACATCATTTGCTACCCGACATCTTTTATAAATAATATTACAGGAAATATTACAACTTTTTATGAACCAGTCATTTATTATGTTGGTCCATACTCCTTGACCCTTGTTTCAAAACTGTGTACATTTTTTTGAACTTTTTCTTTCCGTATGAAACATCTATTGGGCTCATTTTGATATAGTCTCGATATGGAATATCAAAACTATAGTAATTTTTGTTATCATATAAATCATTTTTTTCATCATCAGAATATGTGGAATATTTATTATCATTTTCATCTGATATAATAGCTTTAAACTCAATAAGAGGCTTCTTTAAAATTTCTCTATGTTTCGTCTGCAATTCATGACGATCTTGCTGAACACACGAATATAGGGTATGAGCTGTAATTATTTTATCTAACTTATTGCTTAACTCACTCCATAAAGGATGTAAGTATAGAATAAGATGTCCATCTAAATCAAACAAGGCCGTAGCTACATTACTCAAAGTTTCAAAAACCAATTCTAACGGGGTACGAGGTTTTCTTCCAGCTTTATGCTATCAAAAAAATTATTGAAAATATTAGGTTATTTAAATTCGTATTTTATTTATTTTTGTAGATCACAAAGATATTTATGAAAAATTTTATAATCAAAATATTTATTCTCAGTATTATGTATTAAATATAATAGAAATTTACATTTAATTATTAATTTGAGAATAATCAGTATGTATGCCAGTATAGTTTAATTTATTGATACCTAATAATTTTTAAAAAACTAAAAACCGAAAATGTAACATAATATCTATAAATACCTCTAAAAAAGTCCAAATGTTTTTAAAACCTAATCATGTATAGAAAATGTTAGTATACATATTTGGTGAATATTGTAAGTATGATTATTCATTTTTGAACTACTTATATAACTATTTAATGTTAGATAAAACTACTGAAAAATTACAACTTTAAATAAAAATAATTTTAGATTTTTGTTATAGTTAAAAATGACTAGTTGTAGAAACTTGAAACATACACCAATTGTTTAAATTGGCATTTTTTGTACATGATGATTTAATTTTAGGGTATTCAGATCAGGAAAACATAAACCAATTTTTTTACCACCCACTGGAAAATACAACCTAGGCTGACAAATAATATTCGTTCAGAATCGTTTCGCATAAATAATGATACCCATCATTGGATTCAAATTTAACACATACCTAAATAAAAGTCATCTACTGTACGGTAGAGCGTTACTTACTTGACCGCTCTTTTATTATAATCTTATTAAACAAAATTAATATCATTACTATCGATTGCACCTGAATAATTTTTAATAACAATATTCACTTCGGATATCCACGACAAAATTATTTTCAATACCATATTAATAATATACACATCAAAAAAAAAAAAACTACCGCCATAATTGTTACATTTATTTTAAGTTTTGAGCATTCTTCAAATCGAATTCAAATTTGATGGTTTTATTCAGTACAAATGTTTACAATAATAGAGTCTTGTGAAAAATAATATACAAGATAATAGTATAAGATATATCATAATTAAATAACACTTAATATAAAAGAAAAATAACAACAAAATTTCAACTTTTAAAATATAAAATAATTTATTAATTTTTATGCATATAATTTTTTTAATTTCATATAGGTAATAATAATAATATAGGTGGCAAATATAATATTTTAACTTCTATTTTAATAAATAGAGAGTTTAAAAACTTATAAATTAGACCATAATAATAAATAACTTTCCTTTTTATTGTCCATTTTGAAATAAAAATAAAGGCAATTGCAATATTTAAGTTATCTATTTAAAATAAAATAAATTATTATATAAATGATTGTAATTTACACATTAGACGACATCGGCGTTCTGTAAGCAAATGATTAATAATATAATAACATATATCTCATGTAAACAATTATTTTGGTTATAAAAATAGCCATATGTATATTGAACGATATCAAGAACAAAATTAATAAAAATAACAATTCCATTGTTTTCTCCAGCGGCCAGTACGCGATAAAAATAGCAAACAAAAACGCCTATAATTTTATGAAAATAACATTAGAAACTCCACAGCTTATGTGATTTATTTGACGAACAAGATTTCTTTATCAGTTTATCACATATGCATAATAATATTGTTTATGTAAAACGTAAAAATCGTACCTACATATTTAATATATTTCTTTTATTTTTTCATTAACCTCAAGCACGTACTACACGCTAAATGTCACAAAATTCCACATGGCAATTATTATCATGAAATTTAGAATAGATTTAATTTTTAGTGTTTCCACATTAAATCTAATTACACATATAATGCAATTATCGACCACATCATATTGGATTTTTAAAAATAGGCCTTTTTAAGACATAATATAAACGACAATAATATGTAATAGGTACAATGTAAATAATATAATATGTATATATTTATTTTGTGTTTTTAGGAAATATAATTAAGTGAAAGACAACTAGGTGCCACTAGGTAAACATAATAATTTTGTGAATCTTGTAAATTGTTTTTTATATATATATATAAGAAATATTCCTTAATTAATACCTATTACCAAATATAGATATACCTAAATAAGATTTTAGTAAGATTAGTGGACACTGATATAAAATATTAATAGTTTGTAGTCACACATCATTATTTAATATTTTAACACAGTCTTTAATATAGGTACGTGAATAATAATTATTGTGGTTTGTGCCAATGTCAGTAAATGTAAAAAAATACATTTTCCAATGTCAATAATCGAAAAATATTAAGAACAAAATTACTTATTGCTATGTTACCAACAAATAATAAAATCTGGTTTTTATTTATGTCAAAATGTTTCACAGTTTAACATTACAAAAAATATTAGTAACAATTTAAACCTAGACTGTGGGGTAATCAAGGAGGTATTTGGGGGTCATGTTCATGGTGTCCCCTATGAATTTTATTTTTATGGTACGACAACTGGCACACCTTACTTAACACTTAAAAAAGAATTATTTTTGGGTACTTGTTACTTATGTACAAAAATGTTATTCCTCCATAGTCCATACTAACGCCACCGAACCTAGAAATACCTAGTCTTGAAAAATATACTTTTAAAAAGTATTGAATAACGGAATTATACAGATACTGAATTAGAAATAATATTTAAAAAAGTTAAGTTAGTTAAGTAATTTCAAATAGGTACATTCAAAATTTGTATATACATTATACAAACCAATAGAACTGAGTTGATTTTATCAATTTCAGAATTCTATACAATTTAAAATATAACATAGTAAACGAAATAAAAAAAAGTATTTGTAAATAAGAATTTGATTATAAATATGAATACTTTAAGAACTTGAAAGCTTATACCTGACGTATTTACCAGAATTTATTCAGGTCGTATCTGAGCTTTGGGCCACTCACAAATTTGGTAAATGCCTTCGCAAATTCTTGCAAATCAAAACGAAGCTTTCGGCACCGATTTAGTGGAAATCGGGTGAAGTGGGTGGGGTACATGAATTTAGCCCACCTCGACATTGGAATGAGTAAAAGTGATTTGCAAATTCTCGCAAATTTTTAGTACCATTTTCAGATTGATATTAATATGTCGGTGGGCCAAATTCATGGACGTCAATATTTCAAGGAAACGTATGTTTTAAGAAAAACCGGTATGCGTTTGAGAGGAAGACCAAACAAAACAAGCCATACGTAATCCACCAATGTTTCCTCCAGAAATGTGGTCAGTAGCTGACCGTCTAAATCTTGGTTTACCAAGAACCACAAACGTTACAGAATCATGGCACAGGAAAATAAATAGACTAGTTTTTCCTAATTCAGGTAAGTTGAAACAGTTTAGAAATATTATATTAATGAAATTATGATTCTTAAAATTATGCTACAGGTCTATTTAACTTCATTAAGTTAATACAAAAAATTAAAAATGAAACAGAGTCAACTGTTGAACATCTTATACAAGGACGGACTTCAAAAAGAGCATAAAAGAACGTCGATGTACAAAATGCTCGCCTTAAATGTATTCAACAAAGAATTTATGATAACGATAACTTAGACAAGTTAGAAATTTTAAAAGGCATTGCACATAATTTAGTTTTATAAATATTAATTTTTATTTTTATATTTACATTTTTCTTATACGTTTATAATTATAAAGGGTACCTCTAATAATAATATAATTTACCTAATAATATTCAATATTTTATTTTCATTAGTACCTATGTGGGTTTGTACTTTGTTTTATTAAATTTTATAAAATACATAGGTATTAGCGTAATTTTAGGTTAGGTCTGACAATTGAAACATAACTATTCGAGTAAATTACCTTTCAAACACATGACTTATCGAACACATGGCTTTTCTATGATTCAATTTTACGATGACATGAACTTTCGAACACACATTTTCGAACACATAACTTTCGAACATATGATTTTCGGACAGTTGACCTCCACCCGTCGAAAATCTGTCATTTTCAAATTCTGTCGTCTTAACCAGTTCTGTTGAAGATATTAATCTATAGTCGGGGCAACGAAAAATGAGTGCTGACCGTCATACGCCAAGTGGCAGTTTATTTGGTACCGTGTAAAGTGTTCGAAAGTCAAGTGTCATAATGTCGAATGTCATAAGCTCAGGTATCATAAAAATCATATGTTATAAAATTATTTCTCATAAACGTCATCTGTTATAAATAATTCTAAAATTGAATAAATAAAAATTCCATCGAAATTATTTGTGTTGTATTTATCGGGTCAAATTAATCTTTTAACCAAAGGTATTATTTCTTATCGTTTTAATAACATTTTATCGAAATACGATAAAATACGAAATACGTTCTCAAATTATTTACCATTTATATTGAAGTTATTACAGTATAGCATTTGAACAGTCTAAACTAAAAATTTACGAAATGAAAATATTAAACTAGACACAACACAAGTACCTAAACTATTTAGTTTTTTTTACGAAAATGGAATTAATTTTGACCGTCAATCCGTCCATTCATGAAAAGCGTGATACGTTGGACATAAATGGCTATTTATACATATACAATAGACAATATCAAAGAAAAACTGATGATAATCTTGTGTTCTATTGGATTTGTCGATGTGGAGCTCGTATACAGACGATTTTCAAAAATAATATTCATATTATTGATCCAAAAGGTAAGCCTTTTTCAATAAATGACCATTCTCATGGGCCAGACCCACAATATTTACAAATTAAAAAAGTCAAACAAGATATCAAAAGAAAAGCTGATGAAACAAATGATACTACATCTAAAATTTATCAAGAGTCGATAATGTCCACATCTGTATCTATTGCATCACAAATTTTTAAAAATTCGACGAGATGTTTGATAAAATGTCGAAGAATGGGTCACACATGTAGTGAGCCAAAATCAATTAATGAAATTGCTGTACCCGAAATACTTAAACATACATTGGATAACAAATTATTTTTAATAAAATCATTTCATAGGGACACTGATTTTGTTATGATATTTACTACAGCTGAAAATTGTTTACTTTTAAAAAGCGCATCATTTTGGATAATGGATGGTACATTTAAATCCTGTCTTTCATTGTTTAATCAATTATTTGTTATACACGGGTCAGTTGAAAGAGGAAATAACAAAACTGTTGTTCCATTAGTTTATGCATTGATGACTTCCAAAGATGAAGATTTATACATCCAGTTGTTTACATATATTAATAACTTTGCATTTGAAAACGGAATAGATTTTAAAGGTAATTCGAATTTAGAAATAATTACCAATTTTGAGTTAGCGTCAATAAATGCCATTAATGAAGTATTCAATTTTGCGATACATTCAGCGTGTTTTTTTCATTTTACACAATCTATTTACAGAAAAATCCAAAACGTTGGTCTCAGCAATAAGTATCAAAATGACGATAAATTCAATCTACTGGCTCGAAAAATACCAGCATTGGCATTTCTTCCTGTAAATTTTGTAAAGGACGTTTGGAATAATTTAAAATTGGAATTTAGCAATGACAAAAATGAACAGCTACTTGTGTCATATTTCGAGGAAAATTATATACTTGGTAAAATGAAAATGTGGTATCGAAATAATAGAACACCAAAAAGACATGAACCTATATTCTCTCCTGAAATGTGGTCTGTCTCTTCAAGGACATTAACCGGAATTCCTAGAACATCAAACTCTGCAGAAGGTTGGCATAATAAAATTCACCGGCTTCTTACATCACACCCTGGTATTTATATTAGTTTTAACTACTACCTAATTATAGGAAAGTAATAAAAATAAAAAATCTTGTTTAAGGTCTGTACAAATTTATCCGAGGCATACAGAAGGAGCAAAAAGAAACAGAAGTAACCATAGAACGCCTCATTACAAACTCAGCAACTAAAAAAAAAATAAGTAATCATAACATTCAACTACAAAATATTTGTAAAAGATTAGAAGAAAATCCTGAGTATGACATTAGTGAATTTTTAAGAGCTATCGCCTCTAATTTAAAATTTTAGATTTACTTACATTTAATTATTATATTTTATTTATATCGTATTATTTTAAATTTTAAATTTTGAATTATTAATTATTTTTATATGATATTAGGTGTCATTTTTTAAATTAAATTAAATCGTCATTTAAAAAATGATTATTTATATATAAAAAAAAATTATAACAAATGACGTTTATGAGAAATTTAATTTATAACATTTAATTTTATCACAACTGATTTTATGACACTCGACATTATGACACATGACTTTCTAACACTCGACCTAGATTCCATTATAATATCAGTCTGATGTAGGTTATTTGTTGTGTCACTTTATTTGTGTAATCATCAAAATAACTTACCTATTCTATTTTTTTTTTTTTTTTTTTTTTTAGTATGCACAGATTGATTTGTAATTATTTATTTTTAATGAAATGAAAACCTTAAATGATAGGGGGCATTGTAAAAATGTATAACTAAAAAAAAAAAAAAAAAAATGTGTGAATAGACCTTTAACTACTTTAGTTTTGGCTCTAAATCCTGAATCCAAGTACATAAATTATACATTTGTATCTGTATTTATGAATTATTTTTCTAAATACATAGAAATTGTTGATTTACTTTGTTTTAAAATGAATAAATGTTTTCTGTTTAATATAATCATTTACTATAGTAATTAAGATATACCATATTGTTTTTAAAAAAAATATTTATTTTGTAATTTACCAGTCCATCTGATATAGAAATATAAATTATATTAAATAAATACACATGTATTATGAATAATTAACAAATATTAAACTTAAATATAATAACAAATTATACAGCATAATATCTTCTTTATAAAACATAAAACATAGGGTTTTCCAAATTTATATAATTTTTATTATCTACATAATATATTACATACCTACATATCACTGTAAAACATAATTGATTGAATGATGAATATGACATGTTT
>NW_020270778.1:0-9613 GCF_002803265.2 Melanaphis sacchari
TGCGGTAGCGCTGGTTCGGTACGTATTGCTTTTTAAGTCAAACTAGTACGTCTAACACTAAGTTTAAGCAGCTATTCGTGGTAACGAATGTTTAATAAATATATATATATATAATATAATATAATGTAATTGATGATATAATGATATTATTACTATATTATTTAAATTAATATGTATTATTATAAAATATAAATCTATAAAAATAATAAGGTAATATGTAGTCAAAAGTTTGATAATTATATGACAATATCCTATAGGTGTATATCTTATATCTATAGACATGTAAAAATATTTAACATATTTATTTTCATAAACATTAGTAAATTGTTTAGAGTATAAAATTTATAAAAATACAATTTTATAGATTAAAAATTAAACAATTTTTCATAAGTTTATAACGTGCAGTATTTTTGTACCAATATTACATTATAAGCCAAAACATACCTGTACCTGTGCCACTAACACTAGTGTATTATTATGATTATCGCACTAATGCAGAAGTATCATCGCAGTATTAGCCGGTGATAATGTTCCCGTCCCCTTTCACGGCATGCAGGTGTTCGTCTCGACGTGCCTCTTGATTTGTCCCGCCGCCCGTCATACTCCAGCCTTTCATCGCGTCCGCATTTGAAGCCGCAGTGTGCCACCGTACACCCAAACAATGAAGTCCGTAATACCTACCCTGACCTTTACTGACATCAATTGGACAACACGACCGACCGGACGCCGTCAGCGGTCATCATTCATTTCTAGCTGGTGAACATCAACATCTCAAGCTTTTACCGTTTCTTTTTCTTTTGCTTTCCTCGTGAATGAACCTCAAACCGAAAGACAAAGTCTTTATTATTGTTTCATTTACGTCAGCACGTCAGCAACGAGGGCTTAAACACTACGCGAGGCCCGATGTGGGAAGCCGCCGTTCCATCCAGTGATTGACGCCAGGGACCATGTCATCCACGTGTAGGTGTGTCGCGTCACTGCTTTCAGCCTACCAACCGTCAATCAATCACATCAGCAACTCAGTCATCAGCATGGAGTCACGCACATGTGTAATACTCTCCGAAAATCCATGTTCTAAAACCTTATATATTATTCTACTCTAGCATATTATTTAATAGGCCTGTTTTTCTTTTTCTCGCTCATTTGATCCTGCCCATGATGTGCCGGAGGTAACCTGCGGCAATCGGCGAGGTAATAATAAAATATCATCTTTCACAATACCCGAACCTCGGTATGGCATCCGAAATCTTGTTTCTATATTATATTATTCTAATTATTGTCAGGATCCTCCTGGAATTATCTAAAAGTATGTTCCTTTATTATTAAACTTGTTATGTAATTCTGTGTGTGAGAGACCATCTAAAATTATTAATTCCATTATGTTAAACATTAAATTATACCCACGTGATCACCCTACTATTCTATTTCTCATATTTATTGATATTTTTTTCTTCTTTAAAATAAATCTTGACGTTCATTCGTCCTGTTTGTATCAAAGACCTGTGAGTTCCAACGACTTTGCTCTGGTCATCACTGCCGAGTTACGGTAAGGTCTGAGTAAAGTTTCCCTTTACTCATGGGTGGTTTATTGGGACCGTAAAAATCCCGTACTCTCACAAGTTCTTACGGAAACTAAAGAATCCAAAAAATATCTATTCATAGACATTTTTTAAGACATTTAGAGCAAAACTTTGGACGGAATTACAAAAAATATATTATGAAATATACGATTATTATAATATAATAGGCTGATAGATCGTCTCTGTTCAAAATCGTTTTGTGAATACAATAATATAATGATTTAACACATCAATTTATTACAGTAACACACTATCGACACTACACTGTGCAACAGCTGGGCAGTACCATACTTGCCCATCTGTTTTAACACATTAGATTTTAGTAGTTAATATGATAGAATTCAAGTTAAGTTTTAAGTTAAAATTTACCTTTTTATTTTTTTTTGATTCGTTAAAATTACCAATTAATTTTCACTAACTATTACTATTAAAGTTTTTAATTCTCTGTTGTATACTCACGGCACATCTGTAGGCTTGTCTATTAGCTCCAGATTCTTGTTTGGTTCGTGAATAATATTCGAATAGTGTATGTTCGTATAGCGATACATACTCCCAGCCCTTGCCCTTATCTTCCTCAATGAGCGGGCTGTTTTTTGATAAGCACTCAAACCTTAAGTGATCCATATCTGTCAAAGAAACATAACAGTACTAGTGTTATGTAATAACTAATAATATACACTAACAGTAACTTACAATTCTTCAAAAACAATACAAAAGCAATCTAATTTGATTATTATTTTAAACTACTTTTTCGTTCATTATTTAATTATTTTAATATATCAATAAAAAAAAAACACGATCCTACAAAGCAAAACCAGAATCTCGGAAAGTATCATAGTACTTTGAAGTATGTACTATCCGCATTTTTTTCAGTTTTTTTAAAGTTGCGTGAAAATATACATCACATTATTGTATGCCGACGTGATTTATCATCATATAAACTCGATGATCATATTATAGTTTGAAGAAGTTACTATAACTCGTATAAGGGAACAACGATACTGTTATAATGGCGTTGTTAAACACTTCACAAAATTATTGTGATATGATGTAGAAAAATAATCGTAGAAACATGAAGTACTTTAACATTTAGGTACTTAAATCATAATTGTTTATACAAAATACAATTTAAAGAATATTTAGACTATAATTATAAATTATTCATAAGCATTTTTAAACTTTTAGGTTTTTGTATTTATTTTTAAATTGTTAACAAAAAATTTTGCACCTGAGTCTATGATTACTTCAAATGCGATGACACGCGTATACATTTTCATCCGATAAGTATTAATTGTATTTTAATCTATGTAGAGATGCCCCCTAGGGTTATTAGGACGTTTTCTGAAGTTTGCCTATGACACGCTCGGGCATTTACGTAAATTAAAATACACAAAACACGTACGATTTGTATTCTATATGTAAGCGCGTAAAGTTGTTCATCTGGAAGTTAACCATATACACATCGTACGCGATAAATCATTTTATCGTACAATTACAGTTGTCGGTAATAATATAAAAAGTGATCGTGCGTGTAATTTGATATACTCGAAAAACATTTTATACACCAGTGATATATTTTATAAGTACGTGGTTTGCTCTTTCCCCTCCCAAAGTCTTATTGTTGCAATAATATTATTCGTTATAATGTATACGCACTATTTGTATCCCCATCGTCTTGCGAACGGCGCAGCATCAAATGAAACAATTGCGAAGGACTTATGGAAGCGTGACGTTCTATGTATGCGATTCCTCCTGTCCAAGTCCAATCAGCACCAACCACGGTAACGTTAAATTTATCCGTTAGTCCAAGTGGCGGACAGTACATGCCAATGATTCTTTTATGCATCACTGTAACACATTTACATACGTATAAGACAAGACAAACATCAAATTAAATATTACAATCACATAATATTATCCTATACTACGGCTTATTGGTGTACGAATAATTCCCATTATTGTGTATTATTGTAATAACGATGAATCGATGGCATATACTCGCACACGCCATTGTGCACGCCGAAAGACGGAAGAACGTCATTTCTAATCAATATGTCGGAAAGGGATCCGGTTTCCGGGTAAAGCAAATGCGTTCATAACACTTTACTGCGGTGTGTATAGCATAACTTTTTAATTTGTGACATATTTAGTCGATTGTAAACGGCACCCGAGTTTTTATCAAGTGTAAAAAGGTGACATGTAAACTGCGCCAAGATAAAATTTTATTTTGCAAAATTATTTTTAATTTATACTTAATTCATTACAACCATATAATATTGAATAATTTAAATTTAAATTAAATTAAGAATTTAAAAACAATATATGATTTTAAAAAGTAAAATTAAACATATTATTGTTACATATTCATCAATAATATTGGAGTTTGACCACTACTATATTTATTTTATTAATTACATTTTGTAACTTTTCACGGTTTTTTTTTTTAGAATATAATAGTTATTTGATAACGTGTTGGTATTTCTATACGAAAATTAAATTTCTAAGATATTATTGGAAAAATGCACAATCATAGAGACTTTAAATAAATTAAAAGTTTTGTATAGTTTACTAACGGGACACAGCTTAAATTGACGGGCGCGGTTTACATTACACCTTTTTAACGTAGATAAAATTCGAGCGCAGTTTACATTATACTTTTTTAACGTGGATAAAATTTCAGTCGCAATTTACAAAAAAAAAATAGTCATTTGGGTGCAGTTTACGTATGTCCCATATTTATACGGGCGATTCGGGCAATCAAACTCGTCGTCGCAACACCATTAAAAATTATTACCGCAGCATTAAACATAATCATTGTTAAAGCGTTAACAAGCAAAAACTGTACTCTCTAATATTAACTATTGTTTCTAATATATAATTAATGCGATGTATTTGCATATTTTTTATTGAACTTCATAATTTAAGTACTTTTATCATCAGCTGTACTTGGTATATAATCAATTAGAAACTCACAGACTCAACCGATTCTTATGCTCTTAGTTTCTGATGAAAACTTGAATATCCAAGTCTTATATCATTAAGAATTTATATTTTTAATATAATTTACAACGCGTTCGTGCCAGTAATGTTACCGACATTCATGTTGAAACGTAAAAGTATGATCGCTGTTTAAGTAATAACTGCCTATTTATGCGCCTTATATAGATTAATTATTACTGCCTACATGTTCGCTTTGTGTACTTTCTTTTTTAGATTAATAAAAACCCAATACTGCAGGTTTTACCCAAGGATTTAGCATCGCAACCTGTTCAGCTAAATCTAATACACACGATATCTACTGTGGTATATTGAATGTAAAAAAAAAAAAAATAAGAATCAACTTTGGTTCAGTTTAAATCTGTAGTTGAATTTCAGCTACACTGCAGTTCGACCCATTGAAAATAATATCTATAAATATTTATGCATACTTACTCTCTAATCTTTCATAATCTGTATAGATTTGCGTTTCTTTTAGTTGACTTCCGTTTTCGTTCTGGGAGGCTGCCACCTTGATGAAAATGACAGCAAGAAGCATTAATACACTTGTCGTGAACATTATTGCGTTGTTGTTTAAATTAACCAATGGAAACTAGACAGAATAAAATTAAAACGATTGCAACGAGACGTCAGCGAGAAAAGACTGTGATGCGCAAAAAAAATCGACTGTGGATTTTCGTGAATATCCGAAACAACAAATAGATTCTAAATGATAGCACGGTTGGTAGGTACACTGATGGTGAGCAACACTGTGTATGCCTTTTATAAGCCAAGGCGGGGTAGCAGGTGGTTTCCAAAACCAGTTGCGCGTGAAAAGTACTATTATATATGAAATAAAGATGCTGCATCGAACACAATATATCAGGGGCGGCCAAACAGTCGATCGCGATCGACCGGTCGATCGCAACGATTTTAAAGTCGATCGTGCTAGAATTTATTTTTAGGCTGCGCTCACGAAAATTAATTATGGTGGTATAGTAACTTAATAATAATAAAAACTTTTTTATCGAAGTCGATCCTCAAAGGTAAAGTATATTTTTAGTAGATCGCGGCCGAAAAAAGTTTGACCGTCCCTGCAATATATCATTTTATATTGCATTATAGTACGCGTAGACCATAGTGTTCATAATTCGTATAAGCAATACGCAGAGCAGAGCGCGGATTTCTATACAATCGCATACTTTTTTCGTTTTACTTTTATTTTATTTTTTATTTATTTTTTTTTAATTTTTATCAGTTATCTTCACACGAACCATAATATATGTAATTTAAATTTAATGGTGAAATTTTTTTTTCTATCTCTACATATTTAATGGTTATTGCATATTTCAACGAAATTCAAAATATGTTGCATATTAAAGAAAACATTTTTCATTAAATATTATTTAAATAATTAATTATTTTAAGTTGTTTAATTTGTGAATTTTAAATAAATAAAAATGTCAAATGTTTATAAATATTTTGAAAAATGTATCGTATATAATCAATAATAATATAAACATTTGCTGTACATTTCACGAATCTATACAATGATTCGTTATTAAGTCAAACTATAAAAACAAAATTGATTTTTTCAAATATTGGTTTAACTTAAAAATTCCCGCAATTTTTCATTTTTTTTTTCCGATCATTTTGAAATAACTATTTGAATTTTTCAATCCGATTCGAGGTAGAGTTCATCACTATAAGATTTTAATATAGATACCATTACGCTCGCAGAAATTTACACATTATAAGAGATGAACTGAATAAGATAGAATGAATAAGAATATGATGTAGGATAAATAAATGTTTAACATATATATATATATACTGTGTACGTGCACGTATATTTACACTTACGTGCACACGAAAAACAGAAAGTTAGGATGTTAGAGAGAAGAAGATACACAAAAACAAACATCGACGTTTCAACAAATCGGGTTGTTACGGGATAACAATAATTAATTAATGTTAGTTACTATATCTACACTTATTAACCCTTAACTACTATATTCCTCAGATCGATAAAGGTCACAAAGGAAGGTAAAACATTAGCCAATATTTTAATGAAGAATGTTTTGTAACTTTATACAGTATACACGCTCTAATAAATAATTGTATAATTATTTACTTTCCTCAAAATACGCAGAACGTTTGTTACGAATAATATTATTATGTTTTTATACGATAGGAACATCATAATATATAGTATAATTTTAATATTTAAAAAACTATATTAATTATTTACTGATAATTATTTTTCTGACATCTTTTTAAAACTATACCTATACATTATTTTTACTTACATTTTAACTGAAAAAAAAATGCAAAAAGCCACGGGCCAACCCAGGACAATTATGATTGTTTTTTTATGTCTCTGACTACGATATTGATACAGTTTAGGCACACAGTAATATTACTGTAAGTAGTAAGAACAAAAGCTAAAGAAGCTAAATATGCTTCGACGTCCGTAGCAAACAAATTTTACACAATGATTATATTTCGATGGTAATACATAATTATGTTGATTATAAGAGAAAGTTATAAAGTATATTACATATTGTTTTACAATAGTTTTGGTATACCAATGTTAGTGAAAAATATATTGTATAGTCTATAAGCTCTTGCAAACCAGGTAAGGAGCATGTGTACCACATATTTTCATAAAACATTTATTATGTTATGCACTTTTTTATTGCACCTACGATGAATTTTATGAAATTCTTGAGTACATCACCTCGATACCCTTACGAAAATCTGAAGGAAGGAAATAGTGTAATTTTAATATCTCTGTTTAATAGCCTAATATTATTCTTCAGCATATAAGACATGTAGGGAATAATCTCTCAGAACTAAAAGTTTCATTTTCTAGCTTTAGTTGCATTAACTAATTTCCTTTATTCTATTATTTTAACGTAATAACAGAATGTGTAATATAATAAAAAAAACATGTAGGTACATCACGCATACACACAATCGATGCACATACGTTTTGAAAGCATTAATCCCCGTTGACAGTAAGATTTCGACCCGAGTACACAAAAAGTCAATGGAAAATATTGAAAAAAATCGCAATACTAAATTATGATTATGACTCGTTTAAAGTTTAAACTTACAAAGAATAATATCAATTTTGTCTTATTTTATCACCTCCATATTTTATAATGATCGCTAAACATTAATATCACCCACACGAAAGTTTTCGACATTATCTAGGTACTATCGTTACTTGTGTGAATATTAAACAATAGATAATAATCGGTAAAAAAAGTGTTTTCATGATAAATAAAATAATTATTTAATAAATAACAATATTTGTATTTAGTAGGTACTTATGTAGCGGGACGCCTCGACTGATTATTACTATTATGGTTATTAGCCATGTTATGATATATATATTTAATAATCCAAGTGGCTCCGAGAGTGGCCAGATACTAGTCCTAGTAGGATTTATTGTATTTGTGTATATTGTGCGTTGAATAATATGAATTATGAGTATTTAAAATATATATTGTTTTTATTTTTAATTTATATGTCCTCTATCCTACAAAAAAAATAATTTAATAATTTTTATTTAAAAGTAAACTCGATATATAACGATACCATAATTTTTAGAATACACGTTGATCAAAGTATAATTTATTTTAAAAATGTGGTCGTAGTACCATTCAATTTTAATTAGCAATGCATTTATTACTGCAGTTCATAAAATACTTCTTACGTAGTTTATCCTTATATATTTGGTGGTTACCTATATATAATATAATAAAATACCTTAATACATTAATACTAATAACTTTTTTTTACGTTTGCAAGCAAAATTGACTTTTAGATTACTCTTGTTAATACAATACGAGTGTAATCACATTACAACAAAAATAATTTTATTTTTTGTTTTCTCATAAAGACGGATAACAAGAATACTTATAATAATCTTTAGGTGTTGCTTAATATTTTCTCTCCCGCGATGACCATATATTCATACAATACTACGGGCGAGACTGTTTTCGACCAAAAATGTACCCTTCCCTTTTCGGCCAAAACAAAATTTTATGTAATGTATGTAAAAAATAAAATAATTAGTATATATTTTTTGTAAAATTAGGGTAATTGAATAATTATATAATTTTAAAAATGGTTTAATGTATAAGTTTATAATTATGTCAATATGTCACAAACCTATTTACGTGATTTAAATTTTATATAATATACATATTACATATACTGTGACATATTAACATAAAAATAATGTTCATATATAGATATTCTTATATTTTAAATAATTTGCTACATTTTATTTTACAACATTTTATACTTTTAATCATTTTCAAAATTATATAATTATATAATTATATAATTGCCCTAATTTTACAAAAATGATATACCAATTATTTTATTTTTTTACATATATTATATAAAATTTTGTTTTGGTCGAAAAGCAAATCGACCAATTTTAAATTTGGTCAAAAAGTGAATCGGTTTGGTTATTTTAATTGTAAACTATAGTATTATTATTTTTTAAACTGTTTTAATAATTATGAGTGTTTCGTTTTAGTTTATTTCTTTAACAATGTTAAAGAAATTTTTCTTCTCAAAGAATAAGTACGGAATATAATCGTATTATAACAGCGGTTCCCAACCTTTTTTTCCTTCTGTACCCCTAAGCTTAATATTTTCTAGATTGTACCCTCTTTATATTTTTAAAAATTTTCACATAACCACTCTTAAACATTTAATTAAAAATAACAATAATATAATATAATGTAATAATTGTATATATTTTTATATTGAGTAATAAGACACATAAAAAAATTACTTATTTTACTTATTTAATAAACAAAATTGAAATGAAAATAATTAGTGAGATCCTTGACTTTTTAAATTACATAATTTTTAATATCAGGTTCAAATGATGCGAGATATAATCTTAAATCTGAGCTGCGTTTAGTTTATTTCTATACTTATTTTAATAAAGATATATGAAGAAAACTCTTTCGACCAACTCCGTACTAGTAAATGGCAAAGCAATACGTAACTGAACGAAGTACAACAAT
>NW_020270779.1:0-5385 GCF_002803265.2 Melanaphis sacchari
TCTGGTAACCTTCGTTAAGTTGCATGTTGCTTTCAGTATTAATCAAGTTTTGTAATAATTAGTTTAATGAATTAATTAAACTTGAATATGCATCAATAAAAATTAAAACATGAATAAATAAAATAAGATTATGCAATTATATAGTTACCAAAACATATTTTTGTATGGATTTATTACAATATAGATAATACATTAGTTGAAATTAAAATTCTGATATAAATACCGTTTTGTTGTAATACCTTTGTAACCCGTAATGATATCATTACATTACAAATTTATATTTTTATTTCATAAATTATTTTATATGATTCATGATATAAAATTAGATTTTGTAGGTATTCAATTTCATAGTATGGTATGTTTTCATAGAATATTATTAATTTCAAATTGGCATAGCCAAAGTATGCCATAACTAAGATTTTGTTGTAGGGAAGATCTTCCTTTAACAAAATAACCTCGCTCTTTTTCCATATCATAAATCACTACAATTCTTACCCATAAAATCCCACTCTAAACACACAAACTGTGATGGACGAGGGAGCTTTAATAAATCAGAAATAGTTACATATTTTATATTTTCTTGATAGTTTAAAAACAATAATTTAGTGAATTATTACAACTTATAATAACAAAATAAACTTTTCGATGTAATAACGCGTTATAACATGGGTGATGACATATTCAATTAAAAACAACTTAACCATTAAATGTTCTTATTTAAAATTGCAAACTTACAAAATCATTTAACCATAATAATTGTTGCAACAATTCGACTAACTAATAATATTCGGTATATTTGAACAATTTAACAAACTAATACCGGTAGCAAAGCAATTGTATATAATATAATATAATAATGTCAATAATATAATGGCAATAGATTGCGTAAAAATTAATTCGTTAATCAATCAGGCGAAGCATCCTCCTACATAATGATAAAACATAAATCAGTTAACCATTTAGAAGGCTAACCCATAGTGTTTATGATAATTTACAAATTCTTCATTATGCTTGCGCTGCGGCTCCTTGTTTAGCTAAAACGTTTTACTTAATTTTCGTTGAATAACATGTAAATTGTGAACAAAGTCAATTATTGTTTAAGTATAAAAAGCTTAAAACAAACAGTATTATTTTAAATTGTTTTCTCTTACCTGTAATAATTTATAATAAAAACATAGTGAGTTTTATGAATACCGGTTTTCATCGATGTTTGATTTCGGGTAACATTAGATATCAGAATTTGCATCAATTCAACTTTACCTTACCTATCTAGTTTTGCTTGAATATAGGATTATTAGTATAACTCATAAAAATTATCAGGTGAATTCGAGTTCAGAATCTGGATAATAGTTTGTTTTGTTCATGACTGTTAATACAATATATATTTCGGTAACGGCCATTACGAACCGTCAAACGAATTACAATGATTATGTGATATTATACGCCTAGGTATGTATTATGCACAATAGTGTAATTAATACTTTCATAGTTATTTATTGTGATTTTCAAATGTTAGTATAGCGTACGAATTCATAACTCAAGTATTCCGAATAATTATAAGATGGATGACAACGGTTTTAACACCTATTATACGCACTCCAAAGTATGCCATTAGATTATTATTGTTTTTCAACACAAATCCGAGTAAAACTTTCGGACACAAAGCTTTGCCGATACAATTGGATTATTATTCTCGCAACGAGGTTATTACTATTATTGTATTATTGTATTTTGTAGTGCGCAAGTGCGTTGTAATAGTATGCAACCATATACACGCGCACGAACGATAAACATATTATCTATATGTATTTGCTATAATTTAATGTGCGTATAATTAGATTGGACCTAAACATAAAGTCGGACGAGGTGGAAAAATTAAATGGTCTCCTCGACGAAGTACCTTTTTTCTGTCAACCGACGGAATAATGTGTGAATTTAATTACAATTATGCAATTGTGACTGTTATACATGTCACGCGCTACATTACAGCATTACACATATACATATATTAAAATACGCTAAAGGTACTTTTTGCATGAATATAATATATATATATATATATAGTACGTATAAACATGGCCGTTATAGCTGCTGTTGTTCTTGTCATCAAACTAACGCGTGCTGCTCGGAACGGTCGGCGCGGTAGAAGGGTTTAGCGACTGCGTGCGAAACCGCAAAATATTATGAGGTTAACTTAGGTTGAAGCATGTACGATATACTGATATGGCATATATGTTTATATTATACCTCTTCTATGCACTTTACGTTTATAATTTTGTATGCGAACATTACAATACGAGTTGGTATGGAACGCATGTTATAGGTAGGTACTATAAATAATATGTACGAATATTCTTTCGACCATTGCGAATATAATAAACACGATATGCGCTGTGCGGCCCGCGACAACTATTACATTTCAGACCAATATATCGTGGGCGATTGTTCCGGGTCGTATAACTAATACTACAATATTATTTATTTGTATATTAGATTGGGTATATTATTATTATATACGTTACAACATATGATATATTGCGGTCCGTCAAAGGGTTTAGTGGCGCTGTTCACACCGTAGACGGAATATATGCATGCACAGTATTTAGTATCTATACTCGGTTACCTATTCGTGCAAATATTATGTAATGTCATGGTCTTAAACACGTGCGTTAGAAAAAAGACACACATACCTAGGTATTATATATATTATATTATTATACAAGTATAATGTATGACGTTTGAGATGTCCAGGTGATCAAAATGTTTGTAATGATGTTTTTATATCGTGGATATAATTATTGTATAGTGATGCGTATTAGATCAAAATTTTAGAAAAAGAAAAAAAAATATTTGAAAACTTGTCACAGATGAAAAAAATCACTTAAAACATCGATAATAAGTCGTACAAGTCGTATAAAAACATTTTAAAAAAACCAATGATTGCTGAAGACGTGGGCGTCCCCAGACATTTTTCTAGAGGGGAGGGGCAAAATTAATTTAAAAAATTAATGAAGATTTTTTATAAGTTTTATTTATAGTACATACTACATTATTATGTTTTGTCGTTATTACAATTGAATCGATGATTGCAAAAACGACACGAGTCACATTTTTTGTGAAACGTCAGGAATCAGAAAACTTTGAAAATCAATAATTAAAAAACATCATATTATTCATATACACAAATTATGTATAATCAGTGCATAATATATTTCTACAAGTATTCATTTTGAAATAAGAATTTTTTTCAGAATTATTTAAATTATACACTTTTTATCAATTATCCAAAAGTTTTAAAAAATTCACTCATGTCGTTTTTGCAATCATCGATTCAATTAGGTATTATTATTATACATTTGATTCATAGAACATTATTATGTTTCGTCATTATTTCATTAAATCATTACAATTATATGACAAATTTAAAATTCTAGACGGAAAAAGTATATAATATACATACTGCTGTAGTGTACACGAACGTCTTACGGATTTCAACTCTTGGTCGCGGACAAGTGTAAAAAGTAGAGAAACTGATGATTAATCGAACCCACGTAAAGCCACTGTAATGTGCATGCGATATTGAATTAAAAGTGTACATTGCATTTCGCCTGTGTGTAGAGTATGTTGTACGCGTTGAAGGCACAATTAAAGTTAAAAATCTCGCAGAGTATATAATATTATATATGTATTATACGGTACACTTTTACGCAGCAAGTGAGCACGTATTGTGTTATATTTCATTACGGTGTACAAACCGTAATAGTGTTATGATCTTATAGGCAACGCATGTATATATAATATAAATATATATATATATATATATATATATCCGCAGAGAAGCATAACGATCGCGGGAAATCTGTCCATGCGTAGACGTACAAAATTAATGTTTCTATAACGTTCTTTCTCCGTCCTCTATATTTTACGTAGACCGAACCGTTTTCGATAAAAGTTATATCAATAGATTCGTCGAAACCCGAGGAGGGCTTGTAGCTGCATTTTTCCACTCTCACAAGTCACCACACATGAAAATCGAATTCTTTTCATTTATTTATTTTTTATTTTTTGTTTATAATGTATAGGGTGCCGTTGGTTACAAATATGACAAAAAACTTGTAACGGTCGGATATAATTTTCTGTATTGCATTACGTTTTGTCATTATGGGTGAATAAAACTATTTTACACGAATGCAAATTTGAGTAACAAGCTATTGTACAAGAGATAAAACGTACAATATGCAGCAGTTGAGGTCTGTGTGTAGTAAACAAAATTAAAAATTAATCGACCGATTTCGACAAAAAACAATCGAGAATATTTCAACTGGAGCAAAACGGAAATTATTGTCGGACTAGGTATGTAGTATTGAATAGATTGTATTTATCACTGAACTTTACCATATGTTATGTAATACGCGTGTGTGCGTATTGTGCGTATTGTGCGTATCCTACTATACATATTTTATACATCGTGATTATATTTTATTTATAATAATTGTAAATCCCGAGGTGTCGGCGGGTCGCCGGCAGGCGGCAGCACATCAATTTTGGTTTCTTTGCCGTATAAACTTATTCTCGGGCGGACCGAACTTTCCGGGCGCATAAACACACATTGACCAAAATAAATTTTCATTGTTATTTTGCCCGAGTGTTCGTCATTGCGTTCTCCCGTTGTATAGTCATTGTTTATAGTTCCTTCACACCACTTCCGTTTAAATATAACGGTTCGTGTTCAAAAAATATAGTCCGTGTGTTGGTCGTCGAAAGTACGAGCAAACGACAAATCATATACGCACCAATTATACATATACAACACAATACAGTTTTAGTGAGTTAGGCAACGACTTCTTCAAAGCACGATTATAACGATTAACCTCGGAAACCTGTCAAGTGCCAATAAACGAATGATGTCCCGCCAGACAGCTTCGTTTATTAAAGTAATGAACTAATAGCTAACATGACGTGCGTATATATATATCCTGGTGTACTTCGTTCAGTTACGTATTGCTAAATCACACTGTCGTCGTTAATAATAATATTAGATGTAATATGTATTATAATATTATGTACCTCGTCGTCGTCGCCGTCGTCTCGATCACCGCGCCTATCCGCGATGTCGTCTCGCGCAAAATCGGCAAACCGCGATCTCGTTACGCCGCCGGGTTTCTCTATATACAGGTACCGTGCTCGCCGTATGTTTTCCGTTTTTTGTTTATCGCGGTCGTTGCCCATCCGACGACCGCCTGAAATTCCACATTAGATACTGTCGTTTACAAGTGTATTACATTACACGCTGCCTGCCGCCGTGTCGTCGCGTACGCCGCTCGCGTTCGCCGCGGTTTCGATTTCTTATTTTCATTTTTCCGGTCCGTAGCCCTTATTGCGCCC
>NW_020270779.1:7087-29484 GCF_002803265.2 Melanaphis sacchari
CGGTACTATAACACTATTCGAAACAATATCATTTAACGACCTCATATCGAACAGCGTTAACGAGCTCGTTTACTTAAATGCTCAGTGGCGATCGCTTGATCATTCGTCGAGGAAAATTACTTTCCGCGTACGATGTACGACAACTTGTTGTTGCTAAACCGAAAACGTATAACATTCAAAATTTTTCTCAGACCGGTCAGAGTGTCGATTAACGATATACCTACTATAGCTGTTTATAGTTTGTAGTGCAGTTTTTCTGCACGTAAACGGTACGTTTACTAAGTCTTCTTAAACTATATAATCAGTGCGTACTCTAGGGGGCATTCGCCCTGAGCGCCTATTGTAAGTCTCTCGAAGGGCGTTGTGCTAGAAATTTAAGCTTTTGTCTTTTTAGGTAGACCACCGACGTGTAAAAATTGATCAGTCCCCTCCCGAGAAAATCCTTTTAATTTTTAGGGAAATAAGAACGCCAACATATTGCATCTAGGCGCCAAATCAAAACGCCTCGTATATAGGTAATCTCTACATTAGAAGAACACGTGATGTAGTGTGATGCTGTACTATGGCATCGACTATGACCAATATTTCACTGCATGTGTCCATCACACAGAGGATTAACATATTATATCGTTTTAATACATTCAACGAATAACGACAATAATAATAATAATAATATTATACCTTTTCGGTCTAACGAGCCAGCCGTCAAAGAACACACACACCACACCATGTAGACGAGCAAACAACACGGTCGCAATGTTGTCGGCGAAAAGCGCGCCGACAGTCGACCGAGCCTCGCAAAACGAGAAAAGAAGCGCTCTGATCGGTGCCGGGCCGGCGTGGCGGAACGGTGCGCGGCGGCTCCGTGATTAAGGCAATACGTGTTCGAACGAAGCATAACAGCTCGTCATCGTCGTCATCGTCATCGACATCATCATCATCGTTATATTATTATTACCGGTAATCGTTTCTGTATGCGGAAGAGACGTCGTCGAGCGATTTTCCTTCTTTTTTTTTCCCCCTCGCCGATCACTCGATCGTCGTACACACGTTTTCTGCGGTCTATAGTCCGCGTATGCCGCCCCTCTTTTTTTTTCTGTCCTCCGGCCGGCCGTCCTCGTTCCTCGCTATACAGTCACATCCGTTTTCAAATAAACCGACGCTTTGTGTTTCACGGATAAGTAGGTGGACGCTTTTGACGGAAAAAAAAAAAATAATAATAAATAATATGCGTTACGACTTAAATTTCGTTCTCAGCTCCCTCGTATAGTCTCTCCTTTCCGAAACATTAAAGTTATACTCCGGTCCGCACACGTACACAGCGATACCGTCGCAGTGTGTTGTAGCGGAATTTTCGTTCTTGCGTTTACCGCGTGTACTTAGACCTGTCGGTGGATTTGATTTCTCGAAATTGTATTACCTATATATTTTTATGTCATACGGTTACACGATGTAGATGTAGCCATGCAGGTACACGTCATGTACGAATACGTGCAGCGTATTTGATTCGTTTTAATATCGTTTGCTTCTCGATGTGTTTCGATAAAACATTGAAGCGGTTTCACTTTTTATCTCGCTGTACAAGACAAAAATGGCATTGCAACTGCGACGACGTGACAGACTACTAATCTTACTGGAATCTGCGGCCACAGCTGTATTGAACAATCCTTCGTGTGCGGTGTTTTTGTAAGGTAACCTATATTATGTTTTATTATTAAGTTATTTTTGGTTTTTATATTTAAACGTGCAATGATTGGAATTCAATGTTTTAAGTCCCTTTTATTATTATTATTTTTTTTTACTAGGTAAAACGCAAATGTATACATATAAATATATTATTATGAATAATAATAATATAGTTTTTAAAGTTTTTGATTTTATATGAAAATACTGTGTATAGGTGCATGTACATGTAAGTCTTATATTCTCGTGCAGAAGTTCATATATGATAGCATTAATATATAGGTACTATTATTATCAAACTATACAGAAATAGCCAACAATTTAATAGCATCGAAATTGAATTTTTATCTTTTTATGGTTTGTGAAAAGATATCTACAAAAGATATATACAATTGATTGCACGGAATCGTCGTTATATCCTATATAATATGTTGCAATAATAACTGACATTATATATATCTTATAACGTCATCATCAGCAATATGCGATAAATCGTTTTTGATCGCCGTGCATGTAATTTCACAATATCATATTATATACCTATCTATATATTATATAGTCGAATTGGTTCATAAAACATTATATAGGCGATCGTTCTGTGTAGGTACCTACACGCGCGTATATATAGGTACCGACAGCGTTTGAATTGGAGTTTAAGTATAGGTACTAAAAATACGAGTCTTCCCGTCAAGACTTACGACGTTATTATTTACTTTATATATAGTTTAGAGGACACGGTGTATACCTATGTCGTGGATTCGTGTTTAAAAACGGATAAGTGATGACGAGCAGCGGTCGTTCTGTCTTAAAATGGATTATTATATTGTACGACTACAATATTATATTATAGGTATAGGTGCCCACTACTGCAGGCAGATGGCTACTGCGGTGAAATCGAATACGCTTGTAGAAAATTTTTTTGCCCGTCTACGTACGCGTAGGAGCCTCGCGGAGGCCATGTCAATTTTACACATCTCTACACAATATTATATTGTATTGTAACGTGTACCTACCTATAATATTATTATACATACGCCGAACAACAATACGTATATATATGTGTGTGTGTGTGTGTGTATAGAGGAGGTAGCTGGGTAATCGTTTGTTGTCGTCGCTGCGAATTTCATTCGCGAATCGCGACCGTGTGGTTGGGGCGCCGCAGCAGCCGCGCGCGTCGAAAACGTCCATTTTGTCGGGGGCCACCATATTGTTATATACGTAGGTATTAAACGCACACGTCGCGTCGGTCGTAGAAAAGGTTTTTTTTTTCGTTTCGTTTCGTTTCGTTTTTTTTTTTTTTTGTTTTTCATCATGTTGAATTAATCGCACAATATTTATATTCCGATGACTGTGCACGCCGCCGCCGCAGCCGCAGCCGTTGCAACCCGCCCCGCCGCCGACGTGTCGGTGCCGCGCACGCTCGCCGCAGCGAACGGGCCACGCGACGTAGTGTATTGCAAAAACGGCCGTACATATTGTATTACACACTCTCGCGCCCGCGATGCAGCGCTGCATAATGTAATAACAATATTTTAAATATCCGCACAGGGCAGCGATATTTTTATTATATTATTTTATCCGACCGATCAGCAGTTTTGCGCCGCGATTCCGTATTATGCCGCCGCCGTCTCGCGGCGGCGATGATAATAATAATAATATTTATTATATTATATTATATACGTATAATATCAAAATCAAACTTTTTTCTTTTTTTTTCTCCTCCATCAAAAACGCGTTCACCGCGACGCCGGCGCAATTTTTTTCACGGCCACGTTTCAACGTCACACGCGCGTGATGGATGTAGTGAAACGTTTCGACTGTTTCGCCTTTATAACAATATACTACACACAGTCGTCTACTGTGTATAATAATAATAATAATAATAATCTAATAAACAGAGTTATTCGTAAAGCGTGCGCACCCTTGTCTTTTCGTTTAATAACACTAATTTATTCAAATTATGATTTCTGAAATTTTTAAATATGCTTACATAGGTATATATATACTTATAGTATACCAATACCGTGTTTTCGAATTCGTGTGATTTGTCGTCTGAGGAGGGTCCCGCGCGGCGGTTCAAACTCCTGCAGTTTCTCAGACGAGAACTCCCCCTTTTTTACTTGTTAATTATTTTGCGGTTAATTAACTGAAACATTTTAGTGCACACCTAATTAAAAATTCGAACGAGTCGTTTTCCAGTTATTAAGATATTTACGTACTAAGAATAAGGGTCAGTCGCTTATTCTAGGATTATTATCCGCACAGTACCTGTACACAGTTAAATAACTCCTAAACTACTCGTTCGAATTTTTTTGATTTCGATGCGTCGATATTTTCGAAAAAATGATCTGCTAAATGATTTACAATTAAAAAGGTGGTTATGGATTGAAAGACAGGAGTTTATATCTTCATAAAACATTCTTTAAGTAGGTAATTATAGTACAAAAAATAGTAAGAATTTGAAAATATAGTGTTAACTGTTAAGTATATGTAAAATTTTAGATATTAGAATACCTAATGATATTGCTATGATGACTTATGATTGTCGCCGTCACTGTTTTTGGATATATAGTTTCTGTAATTTCACGATTGCGACCGGTGTCTGCGTTTAGGAACCACTGTTTTCGGTTTGCGCTTGTTCTTTATTACGCGCGTGTACTATACGACCGACTTTTTGAGGTCAATACAATTTAATATCAGTTATACGTGCGTGTATACGTTTTACCACGCAGCACATTTGCAATAATACATATAATATTCGCAACAGCTATCGCAACTCGACGGTTGCGAGTGCGCACCCCGTGAGTTTGCTTGTTACATGCATCAAACGCGACTTAAATATTGTGTTGCATACGATCGATAACGGTATACTGTATATCACTTACTATTGGATTGTGGTGTATAGCACCGGACATTGATAATGTAATTTATAAAACGCTGTTGTGGTTTTACAAATTATGCGATTGTCGGCATTCATTTATGTATCGCAGAAGCTTTATGTTTTAACAGTTGTATACATTTATATATCTACCAACTATCTGTATTTTAAAGACATTTTTATATGGTAGGTACTTATATACTCGATAGTAAAATAATATTTTATAGCCCTATGGCGAGCAACATTACATTATATATTGTAGTGAAGATCCGTTTCAGTGCCGTTATTTTAACAATTAACTGCTGTTGCAAGAAAAATTATGTCATACACATTGTTTCGAGCTATCTGTGTTGACATTGTATCCGGAAAGGAACGTAAATTATATACTCTCTAGGCTACACGTGTACAATGGTTATGAATTAAAAAGTCGAAAAGCCCGTTTCATTTTGTTCGGTCTGGTACATAAAATAGCGTATAGGAAGTTAAATAATTTACGTTAGGTTCGATGACGAATGTATTCAAATTTCGAGTCAACTTTATGGTTCGCTATATTATAAATGTCGCCTACTAGTAGGTATATGTCATAACACTTAAGTTTAACTTTATTATTCCGATATTACTTGTCATTTTGACACAACGCCAAAGTTTTCCATTCTTTTACGTTGTTCAAAATCTACATTTCCGTGACATGTGATCATCTATGATATATATAGTAAACTTTTAACATTTACATCTGACACTTGATCCCACGATACTATTACAATTCCTTTGAAATCAACATACATTTAAAACAATATATTTTGAATTTTATATCATTTTAAAACCAAATCGTTATAGTAATACTAGTTAATCTATTTAGTTTCGTAGATTGTGTATCAGATATTCATTAAAAAAAATAAATAAAGATAAATTCTACTTAAAATTATATATTGCAGTGACCTGTAATCAAGATTTCTTAATTTTTAATAATTATACGTTCAAATAGTTGTAAAAAAGGATAAATAATCCTATGGAACTATTGAATTATATTATTATTTCAACTAAGAGATACCAAATATATAAAATTAAAGTTGTCTTAAATTCGGTTATTTTTTTTTTTTTTTAAGTTTACAGCGAGATACCTTAATATAATATAGACATCACTATATAGCATCTATATAGAAAGCTGCTTTCAAGTAGTTTACATTTATATTCAATGCAATCCATATCTACACAATACACTTTTGATATTTGATGAATATTTTATTATTGGAAATATACCAGTCATTACCTATTGGTATTGATAATAATTATATGTTCAATATTAGTTCTAGACAAAATTTAATAATAATGATAATGACCTCCAGACAGAAAAGTAAATTTCACTTCGCTTAAAATGTGGTAAATATTAATGTTACTCACAATAATTTACGGATAGGTATAATACGTAATTGGCATAAATTATATTTATTAATATTTTTTATATTTGCACATTACAAAGAGACTACAAAAATAAATAATTGTATGTGTTATTCATACAATTAGTTACTATAGTTTTAGGCCAAATATAATACGTGGTAAAACAAGGGAAAAAGTGAAAGACTATTTGAAAAAAAAACTTGGTAGGTACTTCGGCTATGTGAATTTTAAATAATAAATAAACCCTGCTAAATGAGAGTTTTTCAATAATATAAAATTTTTTGAGATCTCAAATAGAAATGTGACGTAGGTTTGTATACATAATAAAATGCTTTTTTGATTTATAATTTTAATTCAGTAATATTAGCTGGAATTAAATTTACCAAAATAGATTTTTTTTTAATGTTGATAATTATTTAACATTTAACTGAAAATAATTTCTCTAAAAACCATTCGCGAATTTAACATTAATATATCGTGGAAATTGGACAACACGTGATTATATATTTAATATTTATAATTGCTGTTATCGTTATATTTATATTTTAAACTAACAAGAGGTCAATTATTTTCATATCACTTATCGTTCATTAACTGTTCACCTAAAATTTCTCAACAAATTTAAATAACCTGCACGTGTTGAGATTTACTTCTAGTATTTGTTGAAAATATTTTGATCAATAATTTCATGAGTACCTACTTTAAATCTATGTGTGTTGTATACGAAAAATGGATAACATATTTTTAGAGACTTATTGAAAAGTGTTTACGTATGATGACAGTAAGTAGTTCAATGTTCAAATAAAATATTGGTTTTGTATGATTTTTTTTAAAATGAGTTATGTTATTACTTATTAGTGTTATTTTATATTTGATTACACACATTGATATTATTGTATCTATATAAAATAACTCGGGTTTTTTTTTTTTATCTAAATTCATAAATGATTATGGGTATTCATATATATTATTATAATTTTACTAAACTTTTTTTCCTGGTGGTTACGTCATGATTCCACGTGTCTTAATGACGAATTAAAATATATTGTTTATGAGTTTTATCTTTTATAACTTTAAATTATTACACTTGAAAATAAATAGACACACTATTCATTTACTGATCTTAATTAATAATTATTACCATGTTTATAACCCATTATTTTTTATTTCATATTAATAAGCTAAAATACGTTATTATGTGTGATGTTTTATTTTTAATTTTCTAAAAGCCATATAGATGACTTAAAATAATTTCTTATTTATCGTTGAGTACACAAGTCAAAAAAACGAAAATAATAAAACGAGGTGAGTTGAAAATACCCACATAAAACAATATTTAATGCCAGAAAAATATTAGCTACTATGGTTATATGTATTAGCTTTTCCGTCTTCATATGATCGATTGTTAAAAATAAATAACTATTACATTCAACTTTAATAATATAATGTCTTAAAAATATATTTGAGTTTAAGAATTACGAAAACACTCGGCAAAATAATATCGTCTATACAATTTGAATTCATTGTTATTATATAATTACTGTTCATAATAGTTTATGTTCATATAATATTTCTAAACATTTTGGCATCGAGAATTATTATTTTAACATTTAAAATTGTATGTGCTCGCAATAAAAACAATGAAAATTTTAGTTACACCAGCAGTTCAATCTTATTTGCTTGGCTACGTATATTTATTCGAAAACATATTCTTTATTTGTTTTTTTTTTCATAATAAACTTAATTATCATAAACGGTCTTTTTTGTACATAGGTACACGAACGATCTACCATTACATTATTTTCTCTAGATTTCTAAACACCATTCTCGTTAGACATCTTCTACCAGTGAACTATACTCGTATCGATTTCCCAGAACCGAGCAATTGCATTTATATTTTAAACACATATAGGATTCAAGGAGAAATAGGTAGGCAGCAAGTATACTCGCGCGTTGTATTGTGTGCAAACACAATTAATTATGCGATAGACCAACATTACTTGGTATTAATAGTATATTTGGTCGAATTAAAAAAAAAGAACTGTACAATGAAATCTTTGGTTGTCGTTATAGTCAGTGGAAGTTAGGAGGGGGTAATTCAATAAATTGTCATCATAAATATTAATAAAATTTTATATGTTATACGTGTATCGACATCGAGAACTTGGAGGTTACCAGTGCTGTGGAGACCATGTACAATTTTATCAATGCTTTAGCGTCTAATCCGATTACGTAGTCGATATTATTCGATAAGTTTGAGTGAAATTCACTGTCTTATTTTTCTCATTTATTTTATAATCTCATATTATAACGTTTTTAAATAAATACTGTGTATTTGGTACAAGTATAATATGTCTGATTTAGAAAATATAATATCAGGAACTATTATAATCATGATGTACATTCAATATATTTTTATAAAAATAGTGTTGGTTGTACTTAAATAATTTATAATATTATACTGACCCCCTTATTTGGATCAATTTGTGAAAAAATGTATTTGAACAAACATTTTTTAACTCATTAAAGTTTCTAGATAAGTTCACACTAAATCATATTATTATATTTAGCAACACTTCCATAATTATAGTTGAACTCACAAGATAAATTCAATGAATAACTTATTGCCCACAATTCATATATGATAATATATGCCATTTCAATGCTATTTTTACAATAGTTTTTATCAATTTTTTATTAGTTGAGCTATGATCTTGAATCATATTTCCTATTTACTGTAAAATTAAAGTTATTTAATATGTATGAATAACGGAATCATAATCATAGCTAGTTGAGTAGTATTTACTACTTCAAACTTATATTTAATATTATTAATTTTAAATAAATTTTTATCGTAATAGAATAATTCCTTATTTTACTGCATCTAATTACTACTTAGTATAATATATTGTTTGAAAGTGGTAAAAATAAAAATAATGAACGAACAGTAAAATATTTTAAATTAAAAATCTAATTGAGATGAATATTTTCCAGTATAAATTAATCAGTTAAAATTGGTTCAATTTTTTTATATGGTTGTTTTCAACTGATTCAAATATGCTGGCACGAAAAAACTTGCAAAAATCACTACATAAGTGATGTAACAGACAGCCTGTTTGCATTTACATTGAGTCGCTACCCTCTAAGAGTCTGTCATTGAACCTATGAAATACTTACGCCACCATTTTATGAATTCGTCACACACACGCAGTTCACCATGATATTATATCCACCCGTTAGTCGGATCTGTTTCCTGTGATATTGTCAGTATTGAAACACGTCGCATACGGTCATTGTATACTTGTGTATACAGAAGACCGGATACCGCGGTTAAGGGCCTGACAACACTCGGTAGGTAATAGCTATGTTTGCATATAAAATCGCTTGTATTACGTTATCTGTTAAAATTCACCGTTTTTCATAGTTATCAAAAATTATTGTGTATATGATATGTACGTTAGATTTGGAGCAATAATTTGCAATATAACAATAAGTAAGTTGTAGTTCGCATAACAAGGAACGAATATTGACAAAATTCATCACATACTAGCTGCACTGTAGAATTAGGCCGCCCTTAACCTATGATTTATTGGTACGTTATTTTAAAATAATGTAAAATATTTGGTGTAAGTACACGCCAAAGCTAATGTAAGCAAACTTAAAAGCCATCATCAATGTCCTGATACTATATAATTGGTCATTATACACACGGTAGCATTTTATAATATATTTCTATTACATTGTATAGAAAAGTCCAGGCACGTGTCGTATAGAAACCTTGAAGTAATTAGAATAGGGAACGTAGAAACTCCAAAATCAATTTCATTTACGTTTTCAGAACAATCAACATCTATCATTTATTAATTTATAAACAAAATCTATTTAGCTCGTTTTCCGGTGTGCATGACTATAACCATCATATCCTATAATAAATATTTGGTCAACCGTATTCAAATGACTGAAAATTACCACTTGCGTAGAAAACACGTGTTAAATTTATTGCCGTATTTTTTTCAATTAGATTAATTTATAACTATAACAAACGTGCTTTTCTTAGTTAAATACTATAACATATTATATTTTAGATGGTCTTCTACAGTTAGAAAAAATGACTAGCGTTGAAAGTATTGGAAAATCTTAATCTATGATTGATTTTTTTTTTGTATACAATAGTCTAAAATGTGATCCGTGTACTATATAATATCACAATAATTAAATTATAACTAATGAAGGGATAAAGTAAAAATGTTTTAAACATTTAATATAATAAAAAAAAAATGTTATTATAGTGTTCAATGATTTTATTACGTTAAATAAATTGTTAAAATGCATAAAATAACTACTATAACCCCTTGTTAATTGTTTTCTGAAAAATGTCATCATTTTATCAAAACGTTCGGAATGTTCGCCACATGCTTTCACGATCGATAGATTATTATGCTATTGTTTTTTATAAAATTTAAAACGTGGAGGAAAAATGTAATTGTTGTTTTATGGCCACTGTTGGATTAGTACAGAAGGTAATAATGCGCACTTAAGTTTAAGATTTCCACAAACTTTCAGATTAAAACCGATTCTATTGTGTAGCTTATAATTTGGTGAGTAGTCTGTTGACTAGTTGTAATTCGTTTGAAAAAAAAAAATTCGCAAAATCTGAACAAATTAAAATTTTAGTTTGCAGCGAATTCAAAAATAATAATTAACATTAACAGCAAATACTATTTCACGATATTTTTAGTCACCTTCAGATCCGTTAAATTTAATTTAAATATGTCGGAAATGTCGATTTTAGTTATAGTTAGTATAAGTTATATAGGTAAGGAAATAATGAAGTTAATCAATTAAGATAAAAAATAATATACCGTATTACACTAGATGGATATATATATAGATATAAATATTAATTATAACATATACCTACCGCATATATTATTATAATACAGTGAGTACAGTTAGTATTAGTATAGAAATAGAAGTGGAAGCGGGTGTTCGTTAAGAAAAAAAAAAAGGAAAAAAAAACTATGGTATTATAATACACATACGTATGATATTAGCGACAAAGACCAACAGTCTATATTAAAAAATAAAATGAAGCGGAATTTTTTTTCCTCGCAAAAATCGCGATCGTGACGTACGCGCAAGACGAGTGTTCGTGAGAGTTTACACATGTGCGTACGTACGTATGTATGTTTTGTGTTTGTGTGTGTGTGTGTGTGAGCGTAGTATTTGTATTATAATGTGTGCAAAAACACGAGCAGCTGTTTTGTCGTGTGTGTGTGTGTGTGCGATACACAGACATAAAGGTTCGACGACCTCTCTGACGATTCGGAGGAGTCGGGGAGGGCGTGTACAGAGAAATCCGTATGTGCGCGCGTACGGGCTATTAATATTAACGGCTGGGACCGGATTTCACTTGGCAAAAATCTCGACGGTATTTTGCGAGCACCCGACGTTTAGCTGGCCCGTGTGTGGTGCGTGTGCGCGCGCGCGCGTACGTACGGTTGAAAGTGCCGCCGCCGCGAAGAATAATATAATATTATGTGTACCACCAATCCTTTAGAACCGAGTCAATCGCGTCGGTCGTCGTGAGCAGACGGCGGTTTTGCTGTACACAATAATATTATAACGTACGTATACACAGCGAGGTACCGTTCTTGTCGTCGTCAATAATCGCCCGCGTGTAAAACAATTATTATTATTATTATTATTATTAATTATTATTATCGTCGTCATCATCATTATTATTATCATTATCATTATTATTATCATCAATTATCATTATCGTTATCATAGTGTAGGTAACCCATACCCGTCGGTGTAAACGCGCGAAATCGCGGGGCGGTTCTGCTGCCACAGACTGCTTTTTTAGTACCTACTCGCCACGGCTGCTGCGTGGCGAGCGATAGACACGATTGTATTATAATAAAAAATAATAATATTATATAGGTACGATATTATCGTCATGTGCGTCGTGCGCACAGCGCAGCAATACACACGCGAGAAGAGCCGTGCAAAAGTGCTCCTTAGCCGTTTTGGACGCGATGACGTAAAAGTCTGTCACACGCGCGTGAGTATAATAATATGTGCTATCTGCTGCTGCAGGGCTTATGATAATAATTAATTAACCGCCTTTGTGCTAGCGACTATCACGTGTTTCGATTATAACTTCTGCAGAAACGCGACCCGACAAATACGTTTTACACGCTAATATATACCATCGTATAATCATGGGTTAACTGCGAAATCGGTATATAGGTGTACCTACCTACACGTCGAAATGTACTCGATGATATCTTGATAGCGGGATGAGAGGGGACGGGGAAACGGCTGAAGGGTTGTATCGGATAGTCTGGATCGAGTTTCGCAAAAATCATAATATGTCCCGCTAGAAAAACATGTCGTAATAATAACGATATCGTAACGGTAAGACACATATTATAATAATGTCGTGTGTAATATGTATATTATGTTCGCCGTTCTAGTAGCCGGTAGGTATACGTGTATAATAATAAAACCTATGCTACGGCAGCAACCCTGCGTTAGACACTAGATTACATGCTTGCCGACCGATAAAAAAGAACATAGATGATTACACAGAAGAGAGAGAGAGAGAGAGAGAGAGAGAGAGAGAGAGAGAGTGAGAGGGATGGCGACTGAGTGAGAGAGTAATCGCACGCTACGGATAAAGGGAAAAAAGAGAGATGAAAAGTAGCTTAAAAGCGAATTCTCCATTGTTAAATTCGCCTCACGTATATTGTGTATACAGTAAGTACGGCGTATAGTGTACGCGCAATATATTATGTTAGATCTCTAATGAAACGGAATTTTACTTGTGTGTTATTCCCACATTTAATATATATTATACATGTGGGTAGATATACATTTATTTTTATTTTAAGATTTTTAGTAGGTTTCGGGTTTTGACATTTTTCGGTGCACGTTGTTGCGATTGTTCTTTTGAACGACCATACGCGACATGATATTATATAATATTATTATACTGTACGCCTTCATCGTTTTTACGGAAACGTTTGAAATAACCACTCCCGAGTCGATATCGCGACCACAGATCATATATATACTATACAGAGTGATTCATCAACCACGCTCACCCCCTTTTTCTTCTCTAATAATGTGGTTATTCAAAATCTGATTTTCGGAACTTTTGACATGTTCAAGACTATATTTTCAAATTTTTAAGATGTTTTTGTACCGTGCAAAGAATGTTTTATGAAGATGCAAACTTCTGTTTTTCAAACGTAGATTCTTTTTTTACTGTAAATTATTAAGCGAATATTTTTTTGAAATTTTGAATTCGAATTATCTAAAAATAATTTACAGCAAATAAGAGGGATTTTGAAAAACAAAATTTCGTATCGCACAAGTTAGGTTAAGTAGTAGAATATAAGGTCTTGAAAATTTTAAAATATGGTGTTGAAGTAGGTATTCTGTTTAAAGTTTCCAAAAGTCATAATTTGAATGAATTCTTTGTTAAAAAAAATAGGGATTAGTATGCTTGATGAATCATTCTGTGTAGTTTTTATATCACACGAATACAACACCTACGATATGTACAGTCGTACAGTGTTTTAATCTCTTAAATTGTAGTTTTGCGTTCAATTTTTTTTGTTTTACTCGGTGTACGATTATTACTTCGTCGACCCGCAATATAATAGCTCTGTGCTCTGATTACTGCGTAAACGGGACAATGCCGTACACAACGCTCTAGGGATCAACTTACAGTGCGCCAGTTCGTTATTATTATAAGAGCGATCCGGCCGAATCGCCCCACATAATACCCTATAAAATGTATTATTTTTTTTTGTTCTCTCACAATCTTATTTTTAATTTAGAGAATCTTAAAAATTGAGTTTGCACTTAGAATTCCGGCCGGTCGCTCTGGTCGTATAGTGTAATACACTGATCAAAAATCGTCGTGCGGTCGTTACACACGACTGTTGTATTAGACTGTATTGAATACAATATTGAAGTCAGACCCACGCTGTACCGTTTATTTATTTGCCAAAAAAATAACAAGACTATTAGTGAGTGTTATTTTTACAACGTCTTCTGACGCTACCGGCACCGGAGGGGCGTCGATCCACCCCATTGATTAACGATTATTATCTGACTAATAATAATTTTACGATTCGTTTCACTGTCTGGGCACGAAGCGATTATATTTTCTTCCGGCATTATCCTATAAATAAGCGTGCGTTACACGGCTCTACGAAGTATATTGAATATGCATTGAAAATTCATCAATTCAATTAAAATTTATTCTATGTTTTACTCGTTGGGTGAGTCCGGACGAGATCAATGATTAACATGTCGTATTTTTATTTTCATTTTTATACAAATGACATGAAGTAAGTCCTACACGGATGAGTGTATATTTATAGTAATCTACATAATAACTACAGAGTAAGGATTTTAGCGTACACGTGATTAGGTTCTGTGTGGATAGTTTTTAGATTTGAAATTGTTATGACCGTCCTAAAAACAATTATCTGAAATGGTTTTTTAAAATTTTAGATAATCATAAAATAGTTTTATTATACAATAAATAAACATGACGATACTCGTTTTGCAAGCAATTTGGAAATTATTACAAAAAATGTAATGGTAATAAGACTAATAAGAGTAATAACTAATTAAGTAATATAATAATTACAATATTTAAAAGACGTCATATCAAATTTAATATAACTTGTTTCTAGTTTGTATAGAAAAAACGAGTATGCAATAATCTAATATAGAAGTTGCAATTCGTTTTTTTTACATTTAAGATATTTTTGAAAACATTAATAGAAATAATAACTTCGGTCTTTTTTTTTAAATACCTACGTCTAAAAACAATTAATGTGTAATAATATACTTGATGTTAAATAAAAAAAAAAGATTATAAAACGTTGTCCTTCGAAAATATAAGTTTTTAGTTTTTAATCTTCGATAGAATTTTATGAACTATACATTTCGTTTTTCTATAGATTTTCAAGTGATCCGTGACTCGTGTTTGTACAAATAACGAATGAATTAATAATAAATTAACCTAAGTCCCATCAAACTTAAATTGCAAATCGTTATAATAGTGCGACATTCATTATCATTAATAAATTATCAGTGATGAATCTATTAGCGATTGTCAAAAGACAACAATAGTAATAACAATAATGATAAAATAATAAGCACGTCCTATCCTCGCAAAACAATAATTGTCTATTCGTATTTTCAAAAATCATTACGCCTCATCCCACTCACGGTTAACAAGCCACTGCAGTCCATTCTTCAATACTATGCATTATTATTGGTTATTGCAATTATTATACGTAATCATTGTGAATAAACCGTGGTGACTTCGAACGTTTCGAACACACAGGCGTAAGTCGATGGCAATAAAATACAACACAATAATAATAATAATAATAATAATAATACACTATTTACGACGATATCCTTTTGAAACGAAGAGCCGATGGCGCGCCTAATGGTGCACGTTCATAACGGTGTACTTGCTCATAATAATTATTAATAATAATATTATAATATAATTCGTGCGCTCATATGGAGGGTTTTACACGTGTCTCCGACGTCGAAAGAAGAAGGGGTTTGGGTAAAAATTTGCAACGTCACCGCAACCATACGCGCATATTATAGGCATCGGGAAAAAATTTCTGTATCTGCGGTACATATTATTATCTACTAAGATAATAATAATAATAATATCATGTACGGTCGCACTTTGGAGAGCGATGTCGCCGAGGCGGTGGAAAAAAAAAGAGGAAATTCTTTCGCTATCTTTTGCCTGCACGCGCACGCACACTCACTTACACACATACACACGTTTCTCGCAGTGGAATCATTCGTCCGTCGTCCGTCCGCTCGTATATGATATTATTATATTATTTTAACGACGTGCGTGCGATACGCTAATTATTATCGTCGGCGTGCATCGCGTAACAGTATAACAATATTATGTGATATTGTTTAGTGGTCGGGCGTTTACTATACGTTGTGTGCGCGGACAATAAACGTGTTCGTTGGTAAAAAAGTAGGTACCTATACTACAACGTTGGCGTGTAGATTAATAAAAAATTCTATAACGAACGCGATTCCGGGACACGCGCCGACGTGATGCGCGCGCGCGCGTTCGGATGACTCGTCGTCGTCGGCCCGCAGTTGACTTTGAGAATATAATATATGATTATTATTTTATGTTCAATCTATGCATTATAATAATATTACATACATGGACAGGGCGTGCGGCACACAGAATTGGCGGTGCCAATTGTTTCCTTTCGGTGCATGTGACGTGTATGTATTGTTAGGTAGGTATTATTAGGTGCTTTACCGCGAGGTCCGAGCGACTCCGATCGCGGTTAGGTCAGGTTAGTTGGGACGAACGCGTACCGGACAAGGTAGGAAGACACAGAGCGAGAGACTTAGAACGACAGAACGGCAGTAAACTTCTAAAATCGTATCGAGAAAATCCGTTCGAAATAGTCATGTCAAAAAAAAAAAAATCGCCCGTTTCAGCGATATAGTCATTATATTAATCCATAAAGTATTTATAAATAATGGTTTTAAAAAATTTTATCCGGAAAACAATGTTCCTAGGCGTAATATAATATCATATTATTAAACTATTGTCGATAGTGTGTGTGTGTGTTTTTTCATTGCTTATCTCAACGCTCTTATTTTGCAGAGCAATTTTCGTACCGATAAAGAATATAATATAATATTATTCTCGTATGAATAAAAATCATCAAAAATGTTTATGTTCTCGCGAATACATATGCATTTGAATAATGTTCTAAAAATGTATTAAAATACAAAGCAGTATTCAAATTATTTTATTTGAATATATTTATGCGAATTCAAGTCTCTATATATAGATATATCGTTAGAGTCGGAAAAATCAACGTTTATACAAGAAAGACCGAGGACAACTTGTGTTGCGTTTTCTTATAACATATAACATATCGGTGTATATATTATGATACCTGAAGTATAGACTCCATGATTTTGTTCCGGTCGTCTCAATGCGCACATAATATTATATACTATACATAATAATAATAATTTAAGTATAGTCATATGCGGCGGGCTTCACGTGTGTGTTGTGTCAACTGCAGCTGCATATTATGTCCTTTACACGCTTTCTAAAGAAATATTTCACAAATTTAGACGAATTGTTGTGTTTTTTATAAAATGTTTTTTTGTTGTACCTCTCGACCTCGCGAAATCTTTTAAATGCAAATATCTCTTCAAACCGGTTAGCTATTCGTTGAAAAAAAAAATTCACCTATATTAAATTTGCGAAATCTTCAATTTATTCAGTTTCACTATGGTACATATTGGTACACACTCCTATTTATACCCAATTATTATTAGTTTACTAATTCACTGAAATTTATTATTTGTAAAAATTAAATAACATTGGATTCGTTAATCGTTTACAATAAATTAATAATACTTTTAATTTTTTCGAGGCTTCTGTAATAGTCTATTAACTTACAATAATTTATTGTTGAATTAAATTAAATTAATTGTATTTTAAATTTAAATATAACTTAACGGACGTCGGACACTATAAATTTAATTATGCAAGAAAATTGTATTCTTCGTATTTAGATTTTACAATAAAAATATTGCTAATTTTAATAAATTAAAACATTTTTTGAGATGTTATCATTGGTTTATATAGATTATAAACCATAGACGTAAACATTATAGCAAAAAGTGACTTGGCACGATTTATTTACATTATATATTAATAGCTTGCTGGCATAACATTAACTATACAAATTAATTTAAACGTATATCCTTCATTCCTCCTTATTTAGTATCAAATATAAAATATAATATAATCATATGGTATAATACATATTGTATTATAATTATGTAAAATATAGGACTGTTGTAGACTGCTGTGTTGGCGTTTTAATTATAATTAATCCGCTTTGTGTGTGACAGTGTGACAGTGTAATACGCTATCTATAAATACCAATACTTCATAGGTATATAGTACTATCTAAAGTGTAAGTACGTAGTCATTTTTTAATAAATCCGCGTGTATACAACTGTATGTTATCGTTTATTCGTTCGTATAGCATACTCGTATGCTTATTTAGTATTATTGAAAAATGGATGTAACGCTAACATGCGAGTTTGATACATTATTAATTATTATTTATTATATTCGCTTTTGGTTTTATATACTCACACACAACGAAATTGCGTCGAATTGTTATTCATCAAATATTCGTTTCTAACTTATAATTATTTATAACAGTGCGCCGTGTTCGCGGTACATCGAAACTACTGTACTACACATATTAGAATAGATGAGTTGGAAAAGTTTAGGTACTGTTGTAATATTACCAATATGTATCTAATCATACTGCTATTTAACATATTAACAATGATAAACAAAAAAAAAAAAAACGGCGACATCACAACTGGCACGCGTAGGTAGTGTATCAAAGTTAATAAAGACAGATGGATCGGCATAGGTTTCATATCGATACTATAGACATTGTATAAACACATAAAACACCTCTTGAACCTCAGTGCGCGACTATAATATAGTAAACGTGTTCTCTTAGAGTAGAAGTCCGTCTAGTGATGTGGTGCATTGTGTTCCTGTTACAGAAATTTAATAATATTACGTACGCATAATTTCTTTACTTATTTATTATTATTAGTTATTACATTCCTAGAGTTTATCGTTATTTTTAAACTATGACTGTACGTCGTTTATGTTGTACAGTTACCTCGTCAACTTTTATCGAAAACAACGCATGCGTAAGCGATTTATTGGTATTTTTAACGTCGAATGATTAGGTATCTACATTTCTCTAACGAATTTCGTAATACGTATAGATGATAATAGTTGCCATGATGAAATTTAAAACAGAATGGTAGGATTCGTCGAGCAGTAGTAGTGTATAAGAAAAAGTAGAAAAAGAAATAGTAGCGTTATGCGGTAGCCTATCTATTTCTGCGACGTTCTATTAAGCCTGAAAGACGGGTATTTTTCTTTATTATTTTCCTCTATTTTTTTTTTCTGCTCTTAAGACTGGGAAATTGGCTGCCGCACAAATCACATTCACGCACGTTTCCGTCGCTCGTAAATTTCAATGCTATCAAATTTACTGTTCTGACCTAAGTTAAGTTTAAGGCGCCCCAGCGACGATGCCGAAGTAGACCGCGATGGCCCTGCCGCACCATATATGCAACATTACATGCTCGGTATATATTAATCGATTCACTACTGCGAAACGACTGTTCGGGATGACCTTCTTTAAAATATGTTTGAACGAAATGGCAACGAGGTTAGTTACTGTGTGTGTAAGACGGATACAGGTCTGCTGTGTAAAAATATAATTTACTTAAATCCCTACACAGAACGAGAACAAAATGTATCAATAACTTTTTGTCATTAGCTGCAGAGTGCTTAACATGTCTGAAATTTCGAATTGCACCGATATCAGTATATTATTTAATGAAATTGCCTGTTATACAATATTAAACAAAAATGTGTTAAAAAACAATTACACACTTTGTTTAACACATCATCGAATTTTGTACTTCACTATTAATTGCTGTTTGTGACGTAATGCACGCAATTTTAAGTCTTGGACAATCGCCGCTTGTTTTAATGAAAGCGATTTCTTTTATCGAAAACGCCATGTGGTTTAATAATCAGTGATTCTATAAGTTGTAATACCTACATTGTTTATAATGTTGCAGCTCATTTGGTATTTATTTGGATTGTCCCTTGTGTAGTGTTGTGATTTGTGAGTTTGAAGCAATGATTCGCAATACGATTCGAAATGATATCTTTCAAATGTGTAACTACTCTTTGTTTGTTTTATAATATAATTTTTTAATATGTTTCAAAAAGTGATATACTTTTATGTTAAATAACGTTCAAAGGGATAAAAATCGTTTATGACTTTTTTCAAATACACAACTTTGAAAGTAAAAGATACGTTTCAAATGATAGTTGTTACAAAAAACTTCATTTTTATTTTGTATTTTAAATGGATTGTATGAACACGTGTTTAGATAAGTATTAGGTACGGTATTTACTATTTTCTCATAAATAGTTTATAATATACTAAGTTTGTCATGTATAGATATATGTATTGAAAATTATATGCTAATTTTTTGAAAATTGGCTAGCGTTTTTTATTTAGAAATAAAATATATCAAATGATTTTACACCTTTGATTATATACATTGTGTTTTAAAATATAAGTATAACAAAATTGTATCTATTCTCTGTAAATTCTAAGTATTACGTATATTGAGTGGATACAGTAAGTAATAATAGTATCCCTACTTAAGAACATCGTCGGATGTATTGTTTGAATCTTGATCGCTAAACTGCACTCGTTTAATAATAAATTATTGTTGTCGGTCGATGAGCACGCAAAAAAGGAAAGGGAATGTTGGCGACTGTAAGTAAAGTGGGGGGGATCGATTTATTCTTTGTATTTATGAAAACGTGCATGTTGTAAATGAAGTGATACGAGTATAATGTAAGTACTTATAAAGTATACTGGACGATCGATTCGTGATCGAGTTTAAATATCATTAGTTGTACATACATTATATTATATTATATATATATATATATATATATAAATACGTAAGACATACCTAGCCGAATCTTCAGAACATATAGGAGGATATGCGTTGAAATTTGAAAGCTCCATATTATAAGTTCTCAAAGCAGGACAATCATAAATGAGTGTGAGAGGGGGTGGCGGTGAGACGAAGGAAAGTGAATATTTCACCGTAAGTCGAGAGAGGCCCCCACGATAATCCTACGTATGACATATTATATATATAGTAAAACGTGTAGGTATACTCACACACACACGTACATACGTACACACACCCACGTGCGTTCAGAATACATATAATAATATACTTATACGTCCGTATATAATAATAATAATAATAATCGTATACCACATAAGCCATCGCGCCCGAGGAGTCGGCGGTGGGGGTTGCAATCGTGAAACGAAAAATTGCAATGTGCATGCACGTGGCAAGGTCATTCGTTTGCATTGCATCGAACGCGCTGCGCTGCGCCGCGTCTCGCCGCCGCCGTCGTCGCCGCTTGTGGGAGAGATGGCAAGAGGAAAAGTACGTGTAGAAATTCCACCGGCCGCGTCCTAGTCGACGACTCTCTTACAGAGTGACACATGGACTTGCAAGAGACAAGAGTGTACGACCGACAATTTTTTTCTTCAATCCTTTTCAACCCCTTTTTGCTGAAGTCTGTCGTCATCCCGTATACATAATAATATATATATACCCGCGCACACTTATATAGTACACTCGCTATTATATACCATACCATAATTTACGCACGTACTTCACCACCGAGATTTTCAATACGGGTAAGTTAATAATATGTATCTCATGTATATAATAATATGTATGTATAGTGTAAACTGTGTCATCCTCTTTGTACAGCTTTTTGAACTTGGCAAAAAATCAGATATTCTATATAGACTATATTATTACGTTCACCTAGCCACACAACACGATGCACTGCAGTCATAGAAGCACAGTGTTTATTGTATATATAATATTATACGTATGTGTGTGGTGGTGTGTATATGCAATATAATATAAAAAATATGAATTCGAATGATGAATAACGGCCGAATATTAAATTTCACGAATTCTGTTCGACATTGTATTTTTATTTTTTTTTACTAAATTTGAATAACCAAATGTGAGCGACTGCATATAGTTGTTATGCCTATAGGAATACGTCTTGTTGTACTCGTATGAACTCGGGCCAAATATTTCACTGATTTACTTTGCAAATCTCGATAAACGCGTTTTTTGCGTATTCGTCTGTGATGTCGTCCTCGTAACTCTGATTTTTTATTAGAATAACATACATTTCAAACAATATAATAGGAGGCACATTTGTGGGTAAATTTATTGATTTTACCGAATGGTTGATAAAAATATATCTATATGCATTCTGCAGAAGTGCAGCGACAATACAGCATTATGGGATTCAAGGTGAAAACAATATTACCATTAAATATCATCACATCACTATAGTCAATATAGCTATAAATAGAATGCTGCTGCTTTCACTACGTATAAATTGTAATGCACTCGCGATGCAGTATTGCAGTCATTTAGTATTATGAGTTAAACGCGTGCGTTTATTCCTCGGTTTCCGTCCTTTGTGTGGTGCGAGGTCACAAGTCCGCGCGATCGAAACGCGCAGTAATTCGTCGTCGCGAAAAAGTATAAAACAAAAAAAGATAAAATTCTCGCGGTGTGCAATCGTTTGCAATAATGCGCGCGCGCGCGTGTCGATCGTAAGAAGTTCAGTTTTAATGATTAATACGTACTTACCATAAATATACACACACACACATATATATATATA
>NW_020270779.1:34484-196257 GCF_002803265.2 Melanaphis sacchari
AGTGGGTTACAACCGTGTGCGGTGCAGCGTGCGCGCGGCGGTGCATCATATTCAACAAATCACATTTTTTTTTTTCTTTTTGTGCCTTCTCATCGGCGACTATAGCTGCGCGTTTTTTTAGCTGCTCGACTCCCGACGTAATTTCGTTTAATAATCGGCAACGTGGAGGCACTATGCGAGTGCCGTCGGTTCGGAAATACGGAGGAGGTATTCGTGCCGGCTAGGTTCGTTAACGAGCGTGCTCGTCTGTCCGCGGGGCTTTTCTGTTTATTTTTCGAATCGTCCGGCCCCGAGCAATGGGATATTACCGTGACGTCGTTCGTTATCGTAATTTTTTTTTTTTTGCTTTTCGCGCGTTTTTTACCGCTCGCGCACACGAATTAAAAACATTTTGTCATCTCAATTCGCAAATCTCCGGACGGGGTGTACGTCGTGCGTTGTAATATTTTATTACTGTGTAGTGTGTTGTATTGTCCGCGTAATCTAATCGCTTTTTAGTGGGCGACACGCGTACTCGGCGTGTCGGCGCGCGCGTAACGCGGCGACGGCGGACGAACACGACGAGTTGGCGAGGTGGTAACACTGTGCCGGTGGCTGTCCACGACATGGCGAAATCGCCGCAGTAGAGGGCCCGCTCAACCGGCCGTCGTGCGGTCTTCTCGCGCCGAGTCCGCACCGAATCCAATATAACGTATGCCGCCGACCGACCGACGTAATATTTTTCGGATAAGTGTTCGGTTTTTCAAATAATATTTATTTTTTTCTCCACCCATCGACGCCTCACTTCGCGCCACTGTTTTTTTTTCCGCGTTCATAATGCATTAGTAGTAAATTATTGTTCGTTTATCGTGTCGGGAGAAAAAAAAAAATAAACGAAAATCATATTATATTTATTGTGAACGATTCAATTATTATTTTCGACGGTGAATTGTGTATTAATATATTAATATTATTATGTTCACTCGCACTGCAGTTTTTGCATTGCTGCACACACACACACACACATATATTAGCCTCGAAGTCATTATATTCGTACAATACACACGTCATCGTTACATCGTTATAATATTATATAGGGAAAAAGCGTTGGCAACTTATTAACATTATCGCGACAGCCGCAAGTCGCCTGCAGTTCCGCAACCGTCGGCGGCGCCGATGACGTTGGTCCGCAACAGTCGCGCGTACAGTGCGCAGTGTGTGCACACTGGCATGACGTCTCGTTGTAGACTTTTCGTCGAATATTGTAAATGATAAATGCGCCGGATGATGATAATAATAATAATAATAATAACAATAATTATGTACAATGAGTATACTCTATTAGAATACAGTCTCGTACGGGTCCGTTTTCGTCGCAATGTGCAGGCCGCCGCCTACTTCTGTCGCACGTTTCGGTTTTTTTTTTTTTCTTTTTTTTTTTTTAAAAACTGTTTTTTTTCTGGTTTCTTTTTGCGGTTTTTTTTTTTTTTTTTTTATTAATATTTTGCTTGTTCGAGTTTGCGAATATTATTCGCATCACATAATAGTACTGTTATAATATTATACACGCGACATTTCCAGCAGGAGCACTCTTCTCAGTCGCCGCCGTCTCCACCGTCGCAGCAGCACCAGAGAAGAGTATGCTATGTGTGTACACGATATCGAGAAATTGGTTGTTTTCACGGGCTGCTACAGGCACTCTTTGACTCTGTAATGTTGACGAAGTCAGGTACCTGAAGTAGCGCGTGAAAACTCAACCAAATCATCCGTTGTTGTCGTCGCTGCGATGACTCCGCCACCGACGCCACCGCAGCCGTGCAGTTTGTACACACATAATATATGTACATAGTAAATATCGTATCGAATGTATTACAGTTTTATACGCGAGCATGTTGTGTATAATGTACACCATATACGTGTAATGTAACGATATATTATTATAATATTATAATTTTAGGTAATCTTACGGCTAATCTAACCTATAATCTGTAGTCTGTAAGAGAAACGTTATTATATCTCTGAGTATGTGGCAAAGTTTTTCAAACCACCTGTTGATTGTACTTCATCAGGTGCTCTGGTAATGCTGAAAATCCCGGCACTTGTTGGAGTGCAATTCACTTGCTGGCATCGCTTCTACGAGCACATGCAATGTGACTGTTTGCACCAGTTCTCTGAGATAAATAATAATATTATAATAACATTCTATAGGTACATATGAATTGAGCGCACGAACAGACGTGTAGCTATTGTGTCTAATGTTGCCTGCATAACACGCGGGCGGTGTTAATATTATATCTAATTATTATAATATATATAAAAAAATGTTGCGTTGATTATTATTATTATAATCGAAAAACTGCAGTTTCAAGGGTGTTTGACGACGACGATAACAGGTGTTGGTTGCTCTGGCCCTGTGCGAAAAAAACGTTGTCGATACGCAACCTCCGATGCTTCGCGTGCGTGTTTCTAACGACGGGATTACGCAATTTACTATTGAAGGTAGGTAACATATTTGCACATACATACGTAGGTTAGATTAACCTAACCTACGTATTATAGATAAATAATTTTTGCACGAATATAAAACTCAGAATGATCGGTGAGCATTTGTATAATGAAAATCAAAATCGATTTGAATGATATATAAACGTATTTACAGTTTCCAACATGGCAGTATTTTTAAATTTATTATATAGAAATGTGTGTTATAAATTATAATTAATCTGTGTAGACTGTTGGCATTTAAATACGTTTAAATATAATTCATTAATGTATATTATATATTTTTATAAAACTATAACTTTTAATAAATTAAAAAAAAAATTGTTTATGTATAAAAATTAAATTGCAATACGTTGGAATATTATGATAATCAAATAACTTTATTTTAATTTTATGTAGGTAAATTGTATACGGTATATGATAATCATTCTACATGATAAACAATTTTTAATGAACATATTTAAAAAAAAAGCATTATTTGTTACTTCTATCGAAGGGAAAAGGAAAAATACTAAGGCTTATTCTATTAAACAATAAAATTCCTTTGCTATTTAAACATTAATATTTTTGAAGTTAAGTTAACTCTTTTTAAGGCATTTGATTTTAACAACTTGAAACTCGAGTGTGTTTGATTTAGAACCGTTTAAATATTAAAAATATTTACCTATTGATACAAAAGTTATTCTTACTACTGGGACTTGTGTATTATATATGTATATTTATACAAAATTAATAGAAAATTAGGTTATAATTTGTTTTATACGTTGTTAAAATCTGGACTCTAAATCGTATTAATATTTTGAAATCCTAAATAACTAAGTATAATAATTAATAGATAATATTGAAAAAGTACAACGTTGTTTCCTTTGTACGGTAGTGAATAAAAATAATTTGGTTCGTCATCCAATTTTTAAGGTCGATCGTTAATTCAAAATAAACTCCTAGAACTGATGTAGCAATTTTTTCGATGGATTTTTTTTAATAATTTTTTAGATGCCTAAGTTGACGGTATGAATTTGAATGAAAAATGATATCTTTTAATGTAACACAAGTCAATATTCATAATTTCCATTGGTTTTATACCAACCATAATTAAACATACGTTGTTCTAAGTAGCTCTCTAAAATCAAATTTTAAACTCTTTTAACGATTTAACTAATTTTGATTTATCCATGGATAATACGTTAAAATTAAAAACATTATGCCCTAAATGTAGTTTAGTATTAATTAACTAAAATTGTATCTTATGTTTTTATTAATTTCATATCGTGTATATAATATTTAGATGTTTTATAATAAATACTCCGGTTTTTGTACACTTGTTCCATCATGCATCACGGGCGTTAATAATTTAATTAATAAATATTAAAAACTATTATATTTGAAAAACAATTTTTAATGAATATGTTTTGAACTAAATAAAACAAAATGTGTTTAAAAATTATATTAAATTTTAACCGTTTGAGTACTGTTAATGGGCCTTCACCGTATAATTTAGTACTTAAAAATTTAAATTTTTGAATTTGTTCATTATACTTTTATTATATGGTATAAATAGTGAATAACAGTAAATTTCTATTAAATAAAAATAAAGTCTAAATTGTGTACTTTTAGACCCCGATCGATCAATAGCGGATGTCAAGTAATTTAATGCGATACAATTTTAACCAATTAAAATAATGATAAAACAAAGCCAATGTATTAAGCATGTATTATCACAATGTATATGTATACCTATCTACCACACATAATTATAAGAAACATGCAGTTATCGAACAATGACGGTACCTTCCTACTATATAAGCGATATTAACTTAAAAATACTTTAAAGCGATTTATTACTTATCTTTGACGGTACAGTTTCATATAATGTAAACACCGTGTATAAACAGACTAAATCTCTTTCTCTCTACCCTTCTTTTTAATATGATATTACAACTTTAATAATAAGCTTTTATAAAATATTTACCGAAAGATATTTTAAACATGAGTTGTGTATTGACTGACAAAATTTGTGCACATAGTACTATGTATTTTTAATATATTATGCATAGTATCATAAACATGATATGTTTTGTAAATTTATTTCATAATTGTAAAATGATTTCGTTTGTAGAATATTAAAATGTATTATTGAAATAAATACTAAATTATTTTTATAATTCTATAGTCACTTTAAAACTATGCTGTTGAAAAAAATAAGAATTCATTTTATTTAGGTATTACATACTATTTTATTTTATGATTTGTAGTATGATTTAGCATTATATTCACATACACATACACATAATATAACTTAATTGCAATAGCATAAAACTAGTTGTAAATTATTTTGAAAAATTATTTTCTTTATAAAGTTCTATATGATTACAATTTTAATTTTTTTTTTTTACATTTAACCAACTATATAGTATTAAATATTAAAACTATGTATACTATCTATAGTTGCTCATATTAGTTACATGCGTTGTAGCATAATGCAAATACCTTTTGGTATTATTTAAATATTGATCCTTGGTAAATATAGTTATACGTATTATAAATGTGTAAATAATAAAAAAAAAATTGAATAATTAGTCCTGATCACTGACCAGATAAAAAGCAGAAAAATACAAACATTTTTCAAATTTTTCCAAAATTAATGTAAATAATAAATTATTATAAAAATTTATATTTTATGTGATGTTAAAATACTCTGTATAATGAATAACTGATCTTTTAGATATTATGATAAAGGTTAATTTAATTACCAAGTAATATTCTTAAAGATATTTTAACTATTTATATATCATATATATATGTAAGAAAATCAATGATGTATTATATTTAAACTTTAAGTAATGCAAAAATATTAAGTTACATCGTTTCTTCTATTATTTGTTTTGTTTAAATTTAAGACTATTTTTTGTGCTTGAATGTGTATTATTATCAGGTTCAATTATTCATTTTATTATTACATAATTATATTTATGAATTTATAAAGTAAAATCGATATTATTATTTAGAATATATAATACTATCAACTAATAAGTGATAAGCAGTAAGTACTTTAGTGTCTACATAAAAGTTAAAAACAAATAATGCTTAAAAATTGCATTGCTATTTCTAAAATGTAATTAATTTTACTATTATAGTAGATAATAAATATTTATATTAGATATATAATTGTAATATTATAATAATCATTCTATTAGAATAATAAATGATTGGATTACATTTTGTAAGATATAATTATTATATACAAATAATTTTAATATTTTTCAAAAGTTGATAAACCATGATTTAATTTAATAAAATAACCAAATATATGTATGTACATATTTGAATACGTTTTTATCAAATAAAAATAATGTATTAGAATATCTATACAAATGGCTTCAAATTAAGATTATTATAATATGCAAAAAAAAAATGTAATTCCCTACTGACCTAAATTGTCCTATAACAAGTGAAACATTTAGTATAAATGTAAATAATGTAGTATTAATTGTCGTTATTTTAACCACTAACCAAGTACAGATTAAAAAATTCATATAGAAAATATAAAAAAAAATAGTTTAATAAAACATTCGTATCTACTTTTATAACATTTCATGATATTTATTTATTTTTTGATCAACTTTGAAACGAAAAATAAACAAATATCATATGTTACTTATCCCAAAAAAGTTTTATTAATAACATTTTGAGAGAGTATTTAATTAATATTTCAAAGTTTTACAATAATTTAAGTATTAGTTTTATATAAGTTATTTAAATATTTCGTTAAAATAGACAATAATAACTTTATCTATTAAATTATCAGTAAATAATATAATAATAATAAAAAAAATATAAATCAACTAAACATTTTTTTTTAAATTCCAAACATCATTGTTCTCCAATAATTAGTAAAAAACTTTGTTGATGGCCAGTCATTAAAAGAGATCGTTAGAATAGCCAACCTAAAATTATTTATAATTTTTACATGGAATTCCAAATATTTTACACCGATTTCAATGGTGATGTAAGATTTTAATTTTAATATATCACATACTTTTATTCATCGTTAATATTGCTCACTGGTAAAATTTTTATAGATGCCGTAAGCGATCTACTATCAAAAAAAAAAAAAAATACTTAGAAATAGTTAATAAAAATTAATTTAAGAAGAAAAAAATTATGGTATAAAAATATTGCTATTACTATATTAATTACTCACAAAAGGTTGCTTTTATGTTTGAAAATTGAACCCTTTAATGAATGCTTAGATTTACGCTATTTTTTCCTCCACTAGTGGAAATCCATTATTTTCCCATAAACATTCAATGTGCTGGGTATGAACTTCAGTTTGTGAGTCTATATATCTGCCCCTTATGTTTATGGTAGATTGCTTACTTATCGTATTTTACTTATTTAGATATACCTATACAGCTATACTTAACTATAGATTAACGCAAAATTGAATTTTATTATAATTTCATCATATTTTAATAATAGTTTAAATTTTTGCAAATGACTATTTTGTTAAACCATTTTATTATTCAACGATGACCAGTCACGAATCAGTCATTCGTAAAAATACATTTTACTGTTTTAATTTTAGCAATTTTATAAGCATTTTGATGTAATGGAGGATAATTTATTTATTACTCAACAGTTAGATTTAAACTAATACTAGAAAACAATGATTAACGATTTTCTAAAATTAAATTATTCAATAAAGAGAATGCCAATGTACTATTTGTTTTCTCTTTTTAACCCAACGACCACTCGCAACAAAGCAAATTATTGTAGGTATTTCAAATATAATAACTCTGTTAAAAAGTTGTTAGATTTTTAAAGTTACTATGAAGCTGGAGTAACATATACTTATCATATTTTATGTTTTACAAGTAATAAAAATTTCAAATTTTATAGTAAAAATAACTGAAAGAAAAAATTCAATATAAAACATTAATTTTGTTATTTTTGAAAATTTTGAATATTATTGTGCTCTAAATGCTACGAGTAATAGGTACCTATCACTAATTGTACATTGAATTTCAAATCGTGGGTTCATGATATTTTTATATACCTTTAATATGATGTAATTATGTTAGAAAAATAAAACAAAACTAATAATAAAAACATTTACAAAAGAAAAAAAACATGAAAAGAAAAAATTACATTCCTCTTTTTCAGAATAAATTTTTTTTTTTGTTTATTAAATGTTTAAAAGAACAATAAGAACAATTGAGGAAGTAATATAGTAAAAAAAAATAAATAAATAACAAGGTAAATATAATAGAGCGTAAAGGCCTCCCAGTGGAGGTATTACAAGAGTATTAAAATTTAGTTAGTCAGTAGGTTTCTACACCATTTGCGCTTTAGCCGTTTGGGGGGGGGGGGTTTCCAGAGATAGTCAAGGAAGAGATGTCGTGTATAAATGGGTTTCTATGGTTTAAAAGACGGTTGTAGAATCTTTCATAGAGTGTTTTAGCCACGCCTGTAACAAAGGATACGGAGAGGTCGTGATGGAGTGTGTGATTGGAGACGTAATATAGTGCTTTAGTGATTTGTCTTAGAGTTTTGGATTGATAGGTTTGTATTCTATTGACGTTAGTAGATTTTGCTGACTTCCAGAGCTGTATATACTATCGACTTATATTGGTTTAAGTAGCATTTTATAAATAAGAAACTTGTTATTCAGATGAATATGTTTGGAGGTCAGCAAGTGTCTTAGTTGGTGGCTACAATCGTTGAGCGTTAAACTTTGGAGCGTATATAAGGGGCCCATGTGAGCCGGTGGTCTAGGGTTAGTCCAAGATATTTGATGTTTTGAGAGTAGGGTAGAGGTTGATTATTGAGAAGTAGTTGTGGACAATTTCTGAGGCGTAGTGTAAAGGTAGAGTGGAGCGATTTCGTTTGGTTTAATTTTAAGCCCCATTCTGTGTACAACGAGACTAGTAGGTCAAGATGGGTTTACATAAATAGAATAAATTTAAAATTTATAATAATGGAAAATGTATTGAATTTTGTTTTTTTTTTACAGTATTAATGTATAATAATATATAAATATATTGAAAAAAAAAACAATTTTTAATGTTTTTTAAGAAAATAATAAAATAACATAAATACTTTTTATGAAGATTCTGAAAAGAAAGCAAGGGATTCCAGAGATATTAGGGGTAGTTATTTTATTTATAAATGATTTTTTCAATTTGTTTGTTAAATATCTTGTTGGATTTTGACCTAGTCGTATAATAAATACACTTAAAATATAAATTCCAGTTTTTTTTTTTTGTTTTTTTTTTTATTTGGGTATTTTAATTTAAGTCATTATTTATAATTTTACATTTACATTTGTTTTAACTTTTCAGCAATTTTATATATTTTTGTTATGCTGAATATTGGCTAGTGCTACTATCAATTATCACGCGTTAATCGATTATTTTATGGTCAAATACTTTTATCAGTATTAAACACACATCGGCTATAATTAGACTTCTAAACTTCCGAAGTACCATATGACTATTATTTAAATTTTGAACAAAGAAGCGCTATTTTATTTTTTAGCAATATATTGATTATATAACATACTGTAATACTACAATAGTACTCACGGAAGTTCGGTGTGAAATAATTTTACGAGTATAATAATTTTGATACTTAATGTATATTATTTGGATAAAAATAAAAAATATATTATTTTAAATTTGACATTTTAATACAAATTTCGTTGTAAAAAAATTTCATTATATGTACCTATTACCATTGTTTAAAATCTCAAAGATCTTGACACGTTATCTTATCAGTTAAAACTGATCCTTTTAAACCAGAGTATGGTTTTACATGTAGTAGCACTCAATTTTTATTTATTTGAAAATGTGTTGTGTTTTGTTTTGTTTTTTATATTAATAAATAATAATAACTGGTATAAAACTATAAACATATCCCCATGCCATGTGAGCTACTGAGGATAAGAAATCGTTGGCAGCAACCTATACAGTAAGAAGAGTGTGTTATGTTCATACATAATTTAAATTAAAATTAAAAATAGTACATTTTTGAATTTTTGAAACGTCATTATTTTTAGTCACAAAATATACTCGATACATATTTATTATAATATATTTTATTATTTTACTCGATGCTATCTTATGTTTTTATCGGTTGTTGAATTGAAGTGTTTTTTCTTCAAGTTCATAAATATGACCATTGAACATAGGATATCAGTGTGACATGCTGGTGTGTATACTAATGTGGGAGGAACAACCAAAGGTTGTACGAATAATACGGTTCACAGAAGTCACAATATCCAGCTATTTTTACTTTTTTTTTTTTTTTTTTGATTGTTCTTGTACGTATAATGTTTATATAGTAATTATATATTCGTTTTACAAATTTCATTTTTATGATGTTCATTTAACTTTTAAATTCATAAAAAATGTTTACCAACAAAGCTAAATGTTGATGTTTAAAAAAAAAAAAATTAAAATAGTAATAATCGTATAGTCTTGTTCTAGGTTTTTGTCGCTTTGGTCTTGGTATGGCTGGATATGACAGATAAAGGTATCAACGGTATGTGTGGAAAAATTATTTATATACCCTACCTTCAGGAAATTAAACAAGCAAGGTTTGTAATTAAATTAAATTTATATAACAGTGAACTTTAAAAATAATTTATTCTATCGTTATGTTCTTTCTAGTTACTTTCAAATTTCTAACTTCTTTAGAATCGGGTAAACATACAATTTTGTTAATCAATTATTGTTGTTATTTTTAATATGCACTAATTATAAGTATCGTAAATACAGTATAAATTATATTATAGGTAATATAATATATAATATAATTTTTATTGTACGTGAACTACGAATTTTGTAACTGTAAACAATTTGTAATAGTATGTAATTATCTGGACGAGATAATACTGAAAGTATAAATGTGAAGTGTCGCACTATACGGATGTGAATCCCGCGTATACTAAACAAAGCGCAACAAAAGTTCCTCGAAAGTGCTGTCGGAAAATAATGTTGCAATTGAGTTGGACAGAAAGAAAAACAAACGAGAATGCACTATATGAAATAAATGAAACCAAAAAGTTATTTTAAATCATTAAATAAGGAATATGAAATATGATTGGTCATGTTTCGGAAAACGAAGAAGAGATTCTGTTTATTATAATACTAGAGAAAATTAATGGCAGAAAAGATAAAGGACGATCAAAAAATCTTACATAAAAAGGTGATATCCAATGCAGGTCTAACAAATTACAAGAAATCGAAGAAGTCAGCTAGTGATAGAGGCGAGTGGAGAAACTATGGAAAACTGTAAAATCAACCTTATAGAGTTGAACACTAGAAAAAATCTGGATGAGATATCTAATTTGTCCGATTAACGTCAAATTATCATAAAGTCTAATGAATATTAATTTCATATTATTTTAAAATATTATACATCATACTTCAGTAGATGGATAAGATTGCCTATTTCATGTGAAAGTGCACCTTTAGAGAGATTAAAATAAAGATTTACGAAACAGTGGCGAGAGTAGAAGTTATATGAGAGTAGAAGCGCTGGTATTATCATAAAAAATGTTCTATTTTTGGGTGTATCGGTATAGTTTGTTGTTATTGACGTTTTCAAAAAATATTTAGTTTATGTATGGTGATAAAGATATCAAGCTGTTTTTAAACAAACTAACTTATTCGACTTAATTAAATGTATATATAGATATATTGAAGTAGACGTCCAAGCAATCATAGATCAATTTAAAAATTTAAAAATGATGTATACAGTTATTACCTACTATAAAAGGTATTTATTTCTTTCTTATTCATTTTTAATATTTTTGATTATGATCACTAGGTGTGAAAATAAGATAAAAGTATTAAACATTATTTATCTATCAATATAAAATTACCATTGACTAAAATAATAGTGATTTTAAATAAAATGGGCAGAAAATGTAACAGGAAGCATCATTTCAACTGAGAAAAAAAATTGTTTTAGTTTAGCTATTGTTTCCAAATAATTGAAAAAAAGGTCATCTTATGGTTTATGTCGAAATTCACATTTTACTCGGTTTTTCAAATACATGAATTATAATCGATCGACATAATATTATTCTATCAGGAATATAACCGCATACAGATTATAACCGTGTAGTAATCCACGTACGTTATCGTGAGTTACAATGATTTTGTGTTCTTGTAATTACCTTTTATACATTTTTAAACGCTGAACATGGAAATTACGAACAATGAACGTGTTAAAAATGTGATATGGCCGGATGGTTTTAAACTTGGTTTATAAACTTGTTAAAATTAATATGATATCGTGTTGGCGTTGCTATACAAATGCAAATTAATAAGTAGTTGTTTTGCTCATATATGACAACATTATTTACTCGATAACGATAAATTTAACATGATATAACATTGCGTCCGATTTATTAAAACCGATCAAAGTATATGATAATTATTAAAAAAAAAAACAGATAAAATAATATTTTTTGGCGAAAATAAACATTATTTTTATTTAAATTTTTTAACAAAAACGAATTGTTTTTTAATTATGGATTATGCGAGAGCGTTCAGAGCATATAGTCACATTTCAAATAATTCACAGTGTTACGTTGATAGATTAAAAAAATATAAATATAAATAGAATACGTGGCTTACGGTATTGATAGCCGTTGTGATAAATAATCTACTGCAAGCACGTACTCATAGCTACCTATATAGGTACGCGAAGAAATACGTATGTACCTACATGTATAGGTAGAATAGGTATACGGGTACATGACTAAATGGAAACAGTGAGTTATAAGACTTATGCAATACAATGGATATAAATATTGTGTATTATAATATAGGAGCGCACAATACTATACGTAAAGGGGATAATCGTTTTCGTCACACGTAGTTAGTAATTTAGCTCGAGAATTTTTTTACGACTTTGCCACTGATAGCCATCACGATGGATATAATACAGCGGCGCATGTAGCGTTTTTGAAAACATTCCGCGGGCGCCACTGATACTACGCGTGACGTCCGCAACATTGCGGTATTACCGCCGTAACACTCTCTTTCGGGGGCTTTTCATTCGAAATTGCACGTATTATTGTAAATTATTGTTTCAGCAGCGAATGAAAAACGTCGAACGCGCGATGTACACGTACGTATAAATAATTTGCATACGTTCGACGTTGCCGACTGTAGCGCGAAATAATAATAATAATAATAATAAATTTTATACCGATAAGTCGCACGACGACGTCATTTGTTCGCAGTTATTCGATCGCGGCCATCGCACAATAAACGCGATGGAGACGACAAAATGTCAGCGCAAAATCGCCCACACGTATACGTTTTATTTAGCGTGCGATATTATACGTATGTTATTATGGTGATATAAAATATATTATACGCTTGTATAAACGGACCATCTCTATACTGCACAGTGTACATAAGGCATTGACATAATAAATTTACGATTCGGGAGACGGTCTCAATGTTTGACTATGATAAAACAATTTTAACCGAGCGTGTCTCCTGCAAAACCAAAAAATAAAACGTTTAAAACGTACACGGCTTAATTCACTCTCGCGGGGGCGGATACCATTCCGACTTTGTGGTGCGCGACTTGCGCCTATGTTATATACCTGCTAATAAACGCGTGTGGTATAATATTATAATTTAAAATAATATCTTTAGTGTACCTAATCGTCTATATACATTTATTCACGGCTCACGCTCCCTCGATCAATTAAACGAATTATTTGTGTAAAGTGCAGTGAATACAGACGTAAACACAATAATATAAGTTATAACAGCTCAAACTTATAGCTTGATTTCAGGAAACGTCTTAATCGGTATATACTTACTTTTGCGTATCACTCTATATTTACAGCGATTTCGTGGCGCAGATCAGGGCTGGTTCATAGTGGTAATTACTGGGCACTAAGTTATAACGATATCACCTAGGTGCTTATTATAATATACTAGTAACCGTGTTGTGATATTTGATACATCTTAATATCTCATAGTTTATAACGTCGGTTATGAAACGATAAATCACGACAACGATACTGTGATATCAAATTTTATAATAATTTGTTATATTGCTATAAGTATAATAATAACGTGGAATAGCTAGCACGATAGCAGCTCTATCGAAAATTTGTGACTATTTAATAACCTATATACTTAATGTGTAACGGACTCCCTAAAATGAACTGATGAGCTTTACGGCCGAGCAAATGTATGTCAGTGTATTATAATAGTTATAATCACCACACACATTTGATCTAAATGTTAAAATTGCCTTTTTTTAACTTTTAGAACAAACAAAATGATTAATCTTAAATTATAAAATATTTTTGTAAAATCCTTTTTTCTTACTGAGAAACTAAAAAATAATAAATATAAACTTGTTCGTTTTTTTTTTTTTTTAAATTTATAATTATCATGCTCATAATGCGTAATATTTCAATGTTTTCATTTATAAAATAAATTATTTCACTATAAAAATTATAACTGCTCGTGGTTGTATCGTAGTTGTAACGGTTGTAAATCGTGTAACTTTTCGTAAGTAAACCAATATAAAGCGAATGTCTGAAATGTCTGACTACTTAAATGCAAACGTACCGATTGATAATGGTACGTACCATATAGCTTATTTGATATTTGATACATTATTATACCTATAAACAATACGATTTAAAATTTCGATTCTTCTTATAAACTATACCTTTTTTACTACATTATACGGTGTGTAGTTATTTTGAGATCGTATTACTTTAAGAATTGTAAAATGACGGAGAACAGTTTTATTTAGTTTTTGAGCGAAGTGATAAATGTATTTTTTTATGTCTGAACACTCAACACATACAATAAAGCGGAGCGACTTTTATCGTGGTTTAGATTTTGAGCGGAGCGACAGATGTATTGATTTCACAATGATGTGTGGTTTTTTTTAATTTTTAATTTCTGTGTACACCATCATATTATGGAGCAGTAAAAATGCTTAGTTTTTAAACTTTGATTGTAATTTCTGGTAGAATAGATCTTCTATATAGGTACTTTGGAAGTCTGAAGTAAAAACTTCCCGATTTTTTTTTTTCAAAATAACCAAGAAAACAAATAAGAAAAACGGGAATTTTTATTCAAAAGCAATTTTCGACAAAATCGTTTTTATTTTTTTAGAACAATTCATCGAAGGATAGTAGATACTTGGAATGTTTATCAAATGTTTTTATTAGAATTACACATTTTTAAAATATTTTGACGCTTTTTAAACTATTTAGAAACATAATATAATGTATACTACATTTTTGATTTTTTAGTTATTTTCTATAAATATTAATAAAAAAAAAATGTAGTCAGTCAAAAAGTTTAAAAATTTAATACAAAGTTAGTCATAAGTTATTATTTTAATCGTTAACAATAATTAAGGATACCTACATAAGCAATTATAATAAAGAGGCTGACAGACAGTCTTCCTTTTTAAAATTATGTACCTATGTATGAATAATTTTATTTTGATAATAATTTTGTATTGTAAATTATTTCAAATGGCTAAATGTGATGATCTTTGAGCATATAATAATGTTATTTTGTCTGCCAAAGGACAGAAGAAATCGCATAAGCCAGAATTCCAATTAATTTGGGCTTATTCGCATTCTTAAGATGAAAGGTGCGGGTAGATATAAATAAATTATTATATTTTGCTGGAAAAGAAGACAATAATTTAGTTTAAAATGTTTAAATACTGTGCAAAAGAAGATTATATTATGTAAGAAATGCTTAACTTAAAATATTCGTACAAAACAAAAATAAATTGTTCCAAGAATATTCTCACAATTGGACAGTTCATGTAAAAAAAAAAAAAAAACCGTGAAGGTAGCTTTTTTATGATCCGTGTTATGATGATGTGATTTACTGCTAGTCATAAAGTATTATTATATTTTGTTTTCAATCGAGTTTCTTTTTGCTTGTTCATTTGTCAAACTATCCGTGAAATGTTACAACTTATAAGTAAGCTATTTATTATTGCCATACACCGTTGAGGTATATCTTGTATAGTTTTGTTTCTAAATAATCGACACGATCAGTGAAAAGTAAAACAATGATAACCACGAATTCAGTAATAGCAATCTATATGTTTTATATGTTAAAAAACTAATAAGTTTGGCATACCGAAATATTAAATTTAATAATAAGTTAATAATATTTTATATCGTTAGCTAGACATAACTAGCTTACAATATTTTTAGAAAAATTTAGTTTTAATTTTCTAGTAAAATTTTTATTTTAAAACCTAACCTTTTTAACTTAACATTATTTTTAGTGAGTTAAAAAATTTATTTTTATTTGTGAAAAGTATTGATATTTTTTAGATCAATTAATTTAGTTGACATGCATAATTTATTAATATGTAATGTAATTTTTTGAAGACTTCGAGACAGTAGGTACACAGAAATTTTATTGTTATAAAATAAAACAAAAATATTTTCGTTCAACTTTTTAGATAAATAAACAAGTTAACACATCGCAATGGTTTTAAATACTTGGAAATTTATTACTATATAATATACTTTGAAAATTATTATTATCGTCATTCGTTAATCGTCACTAAATCTCAGTTCGGCTTTGACTGTGGTTTGCTGTAACCATAGCTCGCTAGAATGTATTTTAAAATTTTTAAGTGAATAGTGCCGTGAAATTAAGAATATACTTTCGTCTTTTATTTTTTCAAATTCGCGTTAATTTTGTTTTTACCCTAATGACGTTTCGCACATGAAATTGGCAAAGCAGTTGAATCATATTATACTATACGAGACTTGGCAACGTATACACTTATAGCGGTCTACGTCTACTGTGTATCGCCGTACATCCGAGTGGCGAGTACGATGACGAGTCGTTGACGATTTAAAATGTTAGCAGAATACAAAACGATTCGACACAGTGTACCTATGTATTTATTTTTATGATAAGCCGTGTAATCGTATATTCTCATTTGGTTCAAATTAAATCACATACCAATAAAATTATTATTGCGCCACAATAACGTCGGATCCGATGACGAATATGTAAATAGTATAAAAAAATAGATTGAACATGCACATGTCACGAACTGCACAAGTGCGACAGGTATTAAGTTTACTGGCATCCGTATGCTGTTTCGAAAACAGATTTGAAATCAGTTGTTCCGAAACGATGTGTTTAAACTACTGAACAAATCACAAAATTACCGCAGCGAAGAACAATTTATTTTAAATTTATAATTCTGTTAGATTTTATGCATGTATATTTCGTATTTGTTGTGTTGATATCATTATCCCGAAAGAAAGATAAACTACATGAAAAATAAACACATCATCGTTTATAAATAACCAATCGTGGGTATAGGTACCTCCTATAGCTAATATTGTCAAATCCGTTCAGTTTTTCCACTGTATATAGGTTAGTTATATTTACCTAGTCACCTATATATCATGTGTTTGATTTAAAAAAATATAAAATTCAAAAATTCAATATTTACGTTTGAAACGGTATACCTACTCGAAAATAAATACAGCGCTGAAACGGCCGAGTGCCCAAATTATGGTTCATTTGAAATAAATTGAAAAACCGTTATTTATTATTGATTTTAGATTAATCCGTTATATTATACACCGTTTATACATTATTATATTAGAGCACGGTCCGAAAAAAAAAAATGCAAAGGTATCCATTTCGTACTTCGTTCGACTACCGTATGAGTTTTACACGTACGTTCGTTCAAGCCGTTTGAGGTATTTACACAAACCGTCATTAAAGGGCATTTGCACATGGTTAGGTTATTTCGATCTCACGACGTGCTTTTAATTTATTGTACTATAAATATTAAGCTCTACGTCTACGGTCAACGACGAGTCATAATACTATTGTAATTACCGTTAAGTACCTACTGGTTAGCATTTCCCTTGCGGTGTATTAAACTGATGGGCATGGAACAATTGCGCAATGTATAGGTACTGTACTGTGTAGGATAATACATTAATGATAGTCGTTACTTATGCCTTGTAGTAAAGTATTAGTTTGAATTGTAAAAAAAACTTTAAATGTGAATTATTATGCACCAGATATAACTTTAATTTTGAATAATTGACTATATTTATTTATTTACATTATATTATCATGTATTTATACTCGCTAAACAATCGATGTGTGCGTATTAATTTATTATGAAATTATAACTAACTAATAAGTTTTCATTAAATATTTTAAAATGTATAGAGCGCAATTGGTCTATTGACCTTAAAATATTTAGAGTGCAATTTTTGGTATATAAAATAGTAATTTTAAGCGCAATCGGTAAACTCTCAAATTGATATTACCACGGGGCTAGGTAAATTGGTCCGTTAAAATATGTGTACGTATTGAAAGTAGTAAATTAAGTTTTGTAAAAAATTAAAAAAAACTTATAGGTAAGTCCTACCTTGGATCGTTATATACGTATATACTACAACTATTATTATTATATTTATATCTAAATCATATTACTAGAAAGTACGCAAAACTAATTTCGAATAGTTAATTTAATTTTGATTCAATCTTAATAATGGAAATTCATTTTTCTATAAATAATTCATTTGACTTCTAATATTAAAAAGTATATAATTTGTTTTTTCCCGAGACTTGATTTACCTACGACCTTTTTTCCCGGTGGGTTTCAACTTGGTTAATATTTTTTAATTTTTTATCCAGAACCCAATTAACTGAGAAAAGATAATTTTGTAATAAATTTACCAATCCCGATACTCACTACTCATTCAGTAGTTAAACACATAAATAGATGTATCATAATAATATATTTGTTAAATAATTACTTGAATTTAGAGTTGTGCACGCGGATTAGTTGGCTCAAAAATAAATCGCATAGATCGTAGCCAGTAAGTGGGTACAATTCACTTGTAATCATTATATGGTCTACGGCCTTGACTTGATTTTCCGCGTACTGAGTCCATTTGAGTGACGTGTACACGCAAAACAATTTGCAATATTTATAAAAACATAGTCATAAACATGACATTACGTATAATATAATGTTATTATAAACATAAATGTCAGGGCGTGATTCAGTTGGGTGGTAAAATAATCATTCACTACACTAAAATATTATAATTTATAATAAACTTATAACTGCTGCCATATAACAGCTGTATAGCATATAATACACATTTTATTTTTAAAATAGTATGTATTAAGGGGATTGATGTAGGCAATATTAATGCAATTTTGAATAAATTTAAATTTTAAATATTAAAATAAAAACCTACTCGAATATTAATTTAAATTAATTTAAAAATTAATCTCACGTCAGTACCATTGTTGGTTGTCGCGTAATTAGAAGTAATACAGAAAAATGGTATCGCACGATAAAAACAAACTACCTACCGGACTTTAGCCGTAGTTAGAAGAAACCAAATGTATACTCGACAAAGAAGAACATATTAAAAATCTTGTTGTATCGTTTTTTTTTTTTTTTTTTTTTATGTATAAATATGCATCATTAATCTAAAAAAATGTATCATTGTTTTAAAATCTGTAATTTTTTTGTTTTTTTTTTTTTGTTTTCCGTACTTGAATAATTAGTTAGTTTATGTGTATAGATGGTATCAAAAAAAAAAAAAAAAAATTAAAACACTATGACACAGAAAATATTGCCTCCTTTGCTGTTTATAGGTTTATTTGATTTTTTCGACAGTGAACATCCAACCCGAGTTGCCGTTTTTCACGCGGAACCGTGTTCGTACACAATTATGAATGCGTAGAATCGTCTTAAGTTTGCGCCGATGTTGTGCGGCGATCGGTCCGAATGTGGCATTGTTTGCAGCACGTATCGTCTCAGTGACGCGTTTCCGTATAGGAATGGCATTTTAAACATTCGGACTGTATATTACAATATCCGCACGTTTCCCCGGTTACACGGACGATGATAAGACGAAAAATCACTATAATATGTATGTGTGTGTGTGTGTGTGTGTGTTGTGTCCTTGTGGTAAAAGCAGCAGTCGAGGGCGAAAAATATACTCAACTCGACTGAACAACCGCCGGCAGGTATATACCTACCCGTTAAACCCTTGCAAAAAGCGTTTGATATGATAATACGTTTTTCGCAAAATTTCGTTAAAAATTCGCGTACAATGTAGAGGTCCTACTTAATTTAATACTATAGAAACTTTACAGTTTACACTTTAATCTAACTACACAGAGCGGTATAATACGTAAAATACGTTGTTTAGATATATTTTAATATTAGGTTATAACGTAGGTATTCTTGTTCTTATATTGTATTATCTAATAAGGCTCATTTGAATACAAGTTGAGCGTAAAAAATAAATTAAAACAGATTTAACGTCGTTGAACATATTTTTTAAAGCCTTTAATATTATTCGTTCGTTGTTTTTATACGTTAAATGTGTTGATGGTATTTATAATATACAGCGCAATAAATAATAACACCGAAAGCTACATTTCAAAATTCTAAAAAATTATTTTACAAGTGCTAAAGTTTTCGGAGCAATGTGTATGTATACAAATATTGTATGATCAATCGAAAATTGTTCTCATATCGTTTTATAAGGAATGAAAATAAATTAAAAAGCAAACTATTTTTTTTTTTTTATAAATAAGCAGTGAGTTATTGAACATACATTACCTATAGTCCCTAAGCGTCGTCGAAACAACCAATTCTTCTGCGAATATATCATGTAGGTACCAGCAGTATATCACTAGATAGTTTTATACGTAGGTACATTAGTGAATATAAGTACTTACCACTAAAGTCTCAGTCGGATTACGTTTCTATTTTGTGAGTGAAAGAAAGAACAGGCGTTGTTTTTGTATTTATTTTGATAAATGTACGCCATATTGACATTCAAAAGTAAAAATTAAGACAGCAACTACAGCGCCAAATTATATTATACGTATACAAACAGCTAACAGTTTACACGAATCGTTAACTTCTGGAGATTGTTTGATTTACAGAAGTCCATCACGTAGACACGCGTTGCGTTTTTCTATAAAAATTCGTATACGTACATGTTATACATATATATATATTTTATTGTATAATAATGTATTACGAGAGAGGGAAAAAAATTGCCAGAGCGTAAATCGATTGAAAAAAATCGTTAACAAGTCTATAAAGACAACTTTTTTTTGTTATTATTTTTGAGAAACTTTTTATAGATATATAATAATAATAATAATAAAAAAAACCTGATACAGCGTTGATAAATAATAAACAATTTTCATTTGTCCGGGTGACTGGCATAAAACTTATCGAACCGAGGCGGATCGCCGCAAAGTTCCGACTGAAAAAATTATTTAAAACACGAAATTTATCGTATACTTTAGAACTGAATAAACTAAAGTTGTAATATCTCGGAAATATAAAGCCAACGTCTAGAATTACAATTTTGTCGTTCGACATTATTTTCATACAGTTATAATTATTTCATAATATTATTTTAATAACATCGTTTTAATTATATTTTACCTACAATGACATTTTGCCGTTAAATAAGCCAAACAGCGTTAAACATTGGTTATGCTATTGAATACGAAGAATTCATTTTTACTTAACGTTTTTTCAAACATTATACATAGCTATAGTTTCCACATTTATTATCGAAATAAAGTTTAATATTATAGTATTACAGTGTATTACATACATTTAAAAATTTTATGGGATAAAAAATGATATGTGTTAAAAATGATATGTAAATGGAATATTCATTTTTCAATCTCTTTCTAAATAAATAATAAATAACGTAATGTTTAATACTGCTATATTATAATAATGTAAATATGTACTTTTTTTTATTAATTTAAAAAACATAATATAAATGTTTATCGTTAAAATATAATGTAATTATTTCTAGTAAAAACTAAATATATTTATTTATTGATACTAACGCAGGTATATTAGTCATGTATGGTTGTTTCAAGTTAAAAAACAAAAAAAATAAAAATAAATACACTTTACAGTCATATTATTGTTTGTCTTATTTTCGCTAAATAAATAAAATTATGTGAATATAATATGTTATATTAGTTTTACACAAATTTTATTTGAGTTTTTACTGACAATAACAAAGTCAGCCATGCAAAGACGTTGATTTGCTCTGGGTATTTTTTCACTTTTGTATAAAATCTTCGACGAATAATAGAATACTTAACAAGGAATAAAAAAAAAAAAAAAAAAAAACATAAACTTACTTACTGGAATTTAACCAGACAAAACTTATTCAGAATTTTTACTACAATATTATGATAAGTAAAATATTATGTATATTTATTTTCAAAACAATAAATAATTTAACTATAAATTATAGGTTATAGAGCAGTAAAACACCTGAACGAAATTATATTATGACTTATGCAGTTATAACATAAGGTGCTAAATTTGAAGATGTACCTATACATAAATGATAAATGTACTCTTTACTTACGTGTTAATGTATAAATATTTCAGGTTATGCTAGTGTTGAACATTTGAAAAATTAATGTTTTTTCCGGTTTCATACTACATATTGATATTTTTTTGAACATTTACTCGGATCATTTCTCTACGCTATCAAATCGATAACACTGACCACACGGATTAATGATTTATGCAAATCTTATGTAGGTTGCTATTGATATTTTTAAAAAAAAGAAAAAATAACAAAAATAGATTATTTGTTATTTATTATTTCTTTATTAAATTCAATGTTTTTTTTTTTGTTTTTATTTATATCAATTAAATTGAATATTAAAATTTTTTTAATTTTTAAATAGTAATTATAAAAGGTATGAAAAATTCGTAGATACCTATGGTTCTGGAATGCTTTTAATATCCACCGATTGGAATTGAACGCATAGCTAGTATAAATTACTATATGTGTTCAATTACTCCTGCAAGTCAGTCTTACCAAAATTCATCAAAACTATATAAGACCACATTTTATTTATTTCTGATCACGTAATGTATACCTCTGAACAGGAAAAAAAATTATATTAATTGTGATAAATAAAAAAATATTCAGAAAATATAGTTGATCGTATAAATTGTAGAAAAAATATGTAGCCTACGTAGTTTATAGTGTAACGTCTGGTGTCCGTTGTCTTCCATCATCATCATCGGTAGTACTCTTTGTGTATTAAAAATAAAAAATAACGAATACAACTGTTAATAAACAATCTGTAATGTTTAATTTGGACACTGAAAGAAACTACTAAAAATTATATCAGTATGAAAATAGCAAAAAAAAAAAAAAGTAATAGTTTTCGTTTATTTTTTCGTCGTTTTATAGCAATTAATAAAGCTAAACATAAAAAAAAAAAAAAACATAAATTTTCATAACATTTGTAATTTGTGCGCCATTTCAGTATAGTCTGTCTAGCAAAAGTTTTCTTTCTCGTGTCTGTACACCAAGATAAACACAATTATTATATTTACAACGGTTTAGAAAATGAACACGCCACGTTAACAGTATTATAAAAATAATGACGCATGTGTACATAACAATATAATCGAAATTTAATATTATAATAGTACATAGATCCAATAACAATGCTAACATAAATATATAATATGTCAGACAGCAGCTACTATTGACTGTTGAGGTTAATAATATTGCGTTATAATATGTTTATAGATGACTTATTTATTAATAATTACCTATTATACAATATACGCACACATTGTAATAAACCATATGTACAGCGAAACCTCTAAGTGTCGTTAAAATTACCGCGCTATTAATTGGAGGTGACCGCTTTTTAATGGATAAAATATTTTTTGAAGTTTTGAAAAGCGGTTTAAAATTTCGTTATTGATGATAAACGTTTTCGATTTTACATTTTACAAAATTAGTGTCTTTATTAATTACAATATCAGTGACTAGCGTTTTACTAATACCAAACTTGTCTGCGAACGTATACTAACGTTCATATTAAATGAATTTAATTTTTTTTTTTTTTTAATTAAAACCATCGTAATTTACAAAAATGTAATTATAAAATTTATACACGATTAACTATCTATTTTAAGCTAAAACCTTGTGTTAGAGATAGAGAGATACACTATCTTAATTTAAATTTATATAAACATATGGCAAATTATCGAAAACAAACAAACACGAATATATAAATAATAAACAATTTAAACACAGCAATAGAACTGTACTAAAATTAAACTATTTTTAAATTATTAGAGAATTGGATAGTCAAAATTGAAGAATATCAATTTTTTCTAATGTTAGTCCGTAAATATTCTAAATTTACGAAGAACAAAAAATGATCAAAATCAAAAATTAGAATGTCATAGGAAGTTCTGTTATTTGGAATGACCTTGTCACGTTGAAGCGATTAGAGATTATCTTGATAGAAAAAAAAAAAAAAAAAAAAAAAAATTATAAAAATAATGAAAATGTCTCGGTTTTCAAAAAAAGTTTTCTTTTTTGAGGTGTCCCAGACGGACACACAAACGTGTTTCACGTTAAAATAATAAATACGAATTAAATTTACAACATTTGATATACGAGTACCTGTATAAGATTCGATTGATTTAAAATCGTGAAATCACGTTTTATTTGAAAAATGAATTAAAATATTAATTTCAAAACATACGTCGATCGTATCGCAATAAGTATGTGTATGATATGAGTAAAAAAAAAAAAAAAAAATCACATTCCGCTTGTACGGATATGTGTGTGCCTACGCGTATCGTGCGCGTGTGTGCGTATGTGCGTGTGCGCGCGCTTGTATTTTGTTCGTAAGACGATCGATTTTCTTTCGTCATCATCCATCTCGACACGAGTAAATAAAGCACTGCTCGATGTTTGCGAATAAATAATAACAATAATGATAATAACGCGTTCTCGGAAACGCAAGCCGGGAGAGACAGAGAGTTTCTCCGATTCTCCGCAAAACTTTTACAATCAAAGTTTGAGTAGCCAGTATAATGTATAAGATCGTATTAAATTGAATACGATTTTGTGCTGTGAACGTGAAATAAATTTTCTGCAGCGTAGGTACGCGTGCCGCAAGAACGCTGATTATTATATATGTACAACGCCGGAAAGTGTGCGGGAAAAACGGCGGCGGGATTTTCGGAGCGTAATTATTTACTCGAGTACAATAACGATATACTATACCATGCGAATCTCGAAAAAGTTTTTTTTTTTTTTTTTTTTTTTTTTTATTTTTAAGATTTTGAGGGATAAAGCGTAATTAAATTCGTGAACGAGGCGTATAGGTACGTTTCATCGGTAAACGAATCGAACGTCTTTCCCGCCGGTCGGTACGTTCCACTATTATACCGAGCACCTGCCTCTGGCTTTTGTCGTTGTGTGTGAAAATCGTTTTGAATATTATGACGGGCTATGATATACAGCCTTGTGGCGCGGCGGGGCGATAGAGAAAACAAACGCCTTCTTGCGTAATATATTTTACATTTTTTTTTTTCACATTGCGTCTGATATATTCCGATAGTAAACGCCGTTCTGACGCCAACGGTGTACCTATATACCGTATTGTAACCGTCGGCTTCGATATCAAATCGAACTACCATGCAACAAACAGCAAAGGTGAACGCACTTATGACACATTTGTGGGAAATGTATATTATTTCGTGATTAATATATTATTATTATTATTATTATTATTATTAGGTATTATTGATAACCGTTTTAATGACTTATTTCCATTAGGCATTATGTTGTTATCGTAATTCATAATATTATAATATAATACGTATATATATATATATATATATATATATATATATATACATTATATCCGATTGGTAGCAAAGAGTTTCTATGCATTATATTATTTATATCTCGTCCGTTTTCAACTTTTTACTGAGATTATAATGCAGACGGGCGCCGGCGACGTATACTGTAGCTCGCGATCCCCCCTGAAATTTATTGTGAAACCGATTCCAGACGACGCGCGGCCGCATCGCGGTCGGAACAAAATATAATCATATATATTATTTCGTGTGATGACTTGGCGTGAAATATGGTAAACGGTGTGACGATCGAGTGTTGGTACGAAGGAACAATATTGTAATTATCGACTTGACAACCCGCGTGTAAATAACTTTAGTTGCTCGCGATACACTCCTGTACCGTTATTATACTATTCTCCGTCCATTATGAAATCATCGCGTTTGACAACATTTATTAAACAACGAGTGTTTATTTTTCTTTGATGAATTGGTTTTTTAAAATTTTTTTTTTTTTTTTTTGTTCAATTACACATACCTAACGTGTATAGAATTAATTTTCATCGCTAAAAAAATCGAGGGTTTACGCGTCGCAAGACTCCGTGGTTAAAAAAGCTAAACAAAAACAAATGTCCAACCATAGCTCGCATTTTTATATCATATTTTCAGTATGAAATTAAATTACAACGCTAAAAACAATCATGAAAATGTATTTTTTTTTATTTTATCTCCTTAAACTTAAACAATATTATACCCCATAACGAAATTACTTAAAGATACGTAGTACGCTTTGAGTTTGCGACTTTTAGATATCAACAAATAAGTACTTGTCTTATCTTATCCTATCACTAGCTGATTCGGTGTAAGTGAGTTGATTTCCGAGACCTGCTTTATGTCTCTATGATCGAGTTAACTTCCTATTGTTTTATGTCAATATAAAATTCAGGAGCAATGGGACTAGGAAATCTAAGAAAAACAATTTTTTTTAAGAGAAGTAATGTCGCGGTATAATGGTAATCTCATTACCAGATACCAATTTAAAAAAAAAACAAACAACGTGTTATACATTATTATCAAATTACAAAATTTTTTTAATAAATAATAAATATAATATAATATAATAAATAATAAACAAATAAAAATATGAAAAAACTAAAAAGAACAATATTTTTTAAAAACTTGTCAGCCAACCTCCTGGTGGTGTTTATTGGGTTACGCGGATAAGCTGAATATTTGAATAAATATTGAAAAAAATATATAATTACTTGGGAATCAACTCGTATGTAGAGCCACTAGCCAGCTAATTTTATATTTGGGGCTATAAGTGACATCGAAAAAATTTATTGTGGCCAAATATTAATTTACCATAACTGTTTGTTTCATGGGCACGAATAGAAAAATAAAATATTTTTTAAATTAATTTTCTTAAGTTACCATCCTGACGAAGTACCTTCATTAGGAGGTTTCTTCACTCCGTCATTCCTGTTATAATACTATTTTATCAATTAAGCTTATTGTTCTAGATTGTAACAGAATGCTAAATGAAGAATTAAGTTAAAAAAAAAATTTTTCTGAAGTATTTACCTATACAAGGTAGGTTAGGTTAGGTTAGGTTAGGTTAGATTATACGAGCGTACTACGGCGTACCATTATTATTTTTATAAGGTATATTTTATATGCTAATTTAGTAAAATAGAAAATATTGAGTATCAATATCATAAAGGAAGAATATATATCCTCCAAAACGCTCCCTCGTTTATACTGAAGTGATGGTGGCTAAAAAAAAAATTAGTACCTAATACCTATGCTCGAACATTTTCAAGTATGTCTCAAAAAGGTTGATCACGCAACAATAAATTATGTAGTGGCTTATAAATTTAATATACTATTTTATAATATTATGATGTAGGCATGTATAGCTCTCCGTTTCTATGGGTTTTTAATTTAATAATTTTTGACAAATAATTTTATTGCTTTTAATATTCTATACGTGTACTTACGTGTTCTACATGTAGATGTAAACGATTGATAATACTAGTACACTGATTTCATAGACATAATTGACGTATGAGATATTATGTCAAATAACATGCCGGTACAATTACAAGTGTTGAATATCATAATTATTTATAATACCTTTAGTAGTGGGTTTTTTTATGGTAGCGATATAGATTTTATTACTCTCATTGTGTAGGTACGTTTTTTTTTTTTTTTTTAAACGGATACTCTTTCATGGTTCCAGTAATAACACTGTGTTATGATATACGCAGAGTGATTATTTTTAAGCAAGCATGTTGTTCCTTTGTTATGTTTAAATGTTGTTTCTATTAAATTCTACTCATTAACATAGTAATAACATAAATTCGTTAAGTCATAACAAATACGTAGAAAATACGTATACTCGAGTGCTTCTGAAAATGACGTGATACTAGCATAGACAAGACACCTACCTGGTACTTTGGCTTTTTCGTGCAGTTTTTGGAATCTTGTCGACACACGTGCCGGATATCACTGCGGTTTTCGATACCATTCTATATATATATAATGTATTATATAATTATTGTATGATATGAATAAATAGTGTATAATAAATATCAAATTTTTTTGTGTGTTTTTTCCCATAGTCATTATTTTTATCGAATATTCACACGGCTTTAGTTGATAAATATTATAATATTATAATTTGTGCAAATACCACGATATTATATACGTACAACATAAAATATGAGCGTCGGGGATTTATTATTTTAACACGATATGTTTGGTGATAAAGTTCAAAGTCTGTTATACATGATTAATGACCAGGAAAAAACGTTTTACTCTTATTTCTTACCGATCACGCGGTGTCACGGCGGTAATGAAATACCGACTTAACAGGTGTCAAGCGCTGTACGTGTTTTCTCTCTCCGACCCACGCGCAACATGGTAAATTTGTGTTCGGCAGAATTACTTTTGTGTTGTTAGCTTTGTTTAGTATTATAGTGGTGAACTGCAGTTCACCGCTATTATCAAACCAAAAAGTTAAAGACGTTGTCTGTGCTCGTGCGTTCGATTTTCACGATATTATAACACAATAAGATACTCATGTTTTGCTCAAAATTGTCCGTTCGCCAATCAGGGGAAGATTGGACCACTGGGTCGGTTTCATATTTACACTCAGTCCACCGAGAGAATAGTACTGCGCGGAGGACGAAAAATCGTCGTTTCTCCACCATTACAGAACGAAACGGCTATACAGGCCCACCGCCGCTATACCTACTTACCACCAATAATCACTCTCGAGTGAGGCTAAGTTTACGCCTATAATTTCCGTCAGTCGTATGCGCGAAGTGATATTATTTTCTCAGCGAATAGAGCATATTATTATATCACCGGGCCGGTAAAAATAACCCAACGTATATTGTATTGTTGAATTAACATTTTTAATATAAACAGACTTAACTAGTAACTACTAATTACTATATGTTATTATATTAGATTCAATTTTGTACAAGTTTGAATCTCTGCATATTACGTAGTCAGTTCAGGTCAAAATTGTTGGTCGTTATAAATTAGCGAATTTTTTATTTATTTATTTTTTTTTTGTTTGTTATTATGTAATGGGCACAAGGCCAAAGGTGCAATTACATTTTACATTATACTATTATTTTAGGTACCTATACGTATAATATTATTTGACACATTGGACATGACACTATTTGTATGATGTTTCTTCGTTGGAACAATCGCTGCGCCATCTCCCCCTCCCCAAGGTTAAGTTCCTCAAAGGATGAGTGGAAAATTTTCATTTATAAAAAAACTATAATAAATTCGTGAATTTTTCATTTTTCAGCAATGATCCAAAAAAAAAAAAAAAAATAAATAAATAATGAAATAAATAAAATAAATATCATAAATTTGTAACAAGTACTTTATTACTTTTTTTTGGTAAATTATTTTTTTATCTTAATGCTATTTAATTATTGAATAGTTATTTGAAATTTCCTGTAATAAATTATTTTTAGAAGCATTAGTAAAAAGAAAAATTTACATTTTACTATAAAATATACATGATGTAATTTAAGAGTTATTCAATAACTCTTAAACTTAATTAATGCAATAAAAAATACAAGCATCTTTTATTTAAATGATAAATTTCAAAACTAAAACGTTAATAGGTAAAATGTTTTTGTACATTAGGGAACGATTTTTTTTCGAAAAAATTGAGCCAATTGGGTTCCATCCCAATTCTGTGGCCAATACTAATATCCACCATTACTAAAGCTTATACATTACAGGGATGTATGGTTCTGTTGAACTTAAATTTACAATAGTGCACGTGGGTTGAAAAGAGTACCTGACACAAAATAATTCGTTGACATACTATTAAGACTCAGGACTAACCGAAAATATATTGTACACAGGATACTCGTTAAAGGATAGTTTAAATAGTTAGAACATTTCCGCTGTTGGTTACTTAACCGCGGTCGTCATGCCCCGTTCGCTTGTCAAATCGCTTTGACGTCACGAGACTATTTAAATCGAACATGGTTGAGTGATGTGTATGTATTTTACGGGTAACGTACAAGTATATAGCGAAATTTTACTTTATATTTAATACTTTACGTATACGAGGCGTTAGCACTATCCGACCGCCCGTCAAATATTTGTAGGTAATCAATGTCAGTCAAAATCGCTCTCGGCGAGTGCAGGCCGACGACCGTGTTATGGAGAGAATGAGAGAGTATTATAATATTAATTATATGTACAGTGACGTGTAATATGATGTTAGTATATTATAATACCTATACATCTGTGTTTATGTAAAATAATATGTCGAAGTTAGTTAGGAGGCATACGTTTTTGAAATAATGTCGGGAAGATTTTTTTATTTTGGAATCTAAAACCGTCAGAACGATTTTCCCGACAATAACACCGCTTTTAAAATTTAAAGTAAAAGGAAAAATAATCAAAACCATTATAGATATTTTTTATCAGAAGTATCAATTTAAAATTTGGCCATTTGAGTAATTTGGTATACTTTTTCGCTTTTTGGATGAATGGTATTTGTTTTTGAAAGACTGTAAAGATTCTTGGATTTAATTATCATTATTTTTAATTTGATTATTTGGATACGTTTAATTTTAAATTTGTACCTTTCGTTTTATTTGTTTGCGGAGTGTAATGATAGTAACTATTTTTAAAGTTATTAATGTTCTTATCGTGTTTTGCAGTGATTTTGACACAAGACGGTCATTATAATTAATGTACTTACTGCAAAATTGTTTTGAGTTAGTTCACCGCATTTCCTATTTTACAGTCTCAGATACCGCGCTATTTTGACTTTCGATTTGCCAAGGGTTCTTCGAACTTTCGAGACAGCATTGAATAATTAAACAAGTTCGTTTAATTGATACCGTCTACTCCTCAATAATTATGTATGGTATTATTTTATCAAATTATAAATGTTTATTATCACGTTCAAGATATTGTACTCTTATTGTTTTTAACTTGTATATTTGCTTTTCGTGATTTGTTTTTAGATTGTCTATTTATGTATGTTCATTTTTATTACTATTTTAATCCTGAATATTATAGCTCAATTACACCGAAATTAAATTTTATGTTCGTTAGAAGTTTTAATTCTTTTTTAAAGCTCTGTAGAGATAACCAGTTTATACAGAGATAATACTTTAATTTTCATTAATAATTAAAACATTTTGGTTAATTTTTAAGTTCAGACAAAAATCAAGAAGAGAAAATATAATATATTATTCTGTGTAAGTAAATACACAAAAAAAAAAAAAAACACACGGTGACTGGTGAATCATTGTAATAAGACACTATAAATAAGTAATAAATAATAACCAAAAAAAGTACCACTGGAGAACTTAGCCCGTCACTTGAAATGCGCGTGTAAGCCATAATACTGATATCACTTGGTTTCATCAAAATATAGATTATCTGCATTATTCCAATAATTATTGTGTTGGGATGGTTATTATCACTTTTGAAGAAAGAATGGGGGGGTCGAGATTAAACTTTTTTGTTGTATTTTTTTTTTTTTTATTCGACGTCTACAATTTATTGAAAAAATATGTTTTTTCATGTTGTAATTATTTAAAAAAATTGTTTTTAGAGTCATATGATTGCCCCCTTCTCTGTATTGTATTTATTGTTATGAATAACGACGACTGGACAATATGATTCGAATCGTTATATCATTTTATTGTTGCGAATCGATAATACTGGTATAATAAAATTTTAAATTTGTCAATTATTCCTAGAATACTGCGAATATTACAGAATACAGGGACACATAATAACATAATAATATGCAGTAATATAATGTATTGTGTATTATGGGTACAATATGAATTGACCCTACAAATAATATTTTGTTAATGTTAATAATGGTAAATATAGATAATATGTTTTGTTTTGAACAAGTTGTTTTTATAAAACACACGATGATATATAGGTATTTTAACTGCTATATTTTAATATTACTGGCGTGCACCAAAAACAATATCGCCAATTAGAAGAGGAATATTAATAAATTATTGAATGTCTTATAATTGCGGAAAATATATTTTAATAATTACAGCAGTATTTACGAGAGTCTTGTACAAGTTGATATAATTATGCATTACTATAAAGTTTTCTAATTTGAATCGGGTGGTGTTTGTTGGGTGAATGGGGATCAAACCACACCATGGCGGATCTCAGAACGGGTTTTTGTGGTTTTAACGCAAAAGTTTTTCGAAGCATCTCGTTTATTTTTAATTAAAATTAATTTTAGCAGAATAAAATAAAACTTCGTCGTACATATTATAAAAAAGCATAGCCGTCGAAATCGTATTTTGTGATTATTCTCGAAAGACACTCATAAACACTCTAATACTTGAAATATTTAAATTTAAATCAGTAATATAGATAGTGTGTTCATAATAAAAACACATAATATTAAAAAAAAAAAAAAAAAAAAACATATTATTGTATTGGTATTAGCGAACACGGTTGTGTTTGGATTATTTTCTACGACGAGGAATTAAATTATGTAATACCCCCTAGCTCGTGAATATATCATTTATATATATATATATATGGAAATATTCTACGACCTGTGAAATATAAACAATATAATATCTATGTATATATTTATACATCGTCCAAACACTGCACGTGTTCACGTTCTCCTGTATGTGCATTATAAATCTGTTGAAAGTTTGCACGGGGGCTTGTCGGATACAATATACTATATTATAATGTTCACACGTATAATCAACCGAACGTCGGGTCGACTTAGTTACAGTCGTCAACGACGAGTAAAACAGAGGTTTAAAATATCTCAATTTTCGTAGTTCATATTACTATAATATATGACTAAAGCTTATTGTTTATAATTATATAATAACGTACGGTATCCAAATACCCGCGGACAGTTTTCTCTCTCTCTCTCTCTCTCTGGTTGCTTACAAAAGCTATACCTACACAGTAATGCGTATGCGATATAGTTTTACTCTTATTCGTGCCTTTCGTCGGGTTTTCACCGTCTTCGGCTCCTTAGAAACTCAGAAAACTACACTGCACATCGTAATACTAATACTAATACGTATAAATATTTATTAACCAAGCCATTGGAAAAACCACGAGCTGTACAGCTTACAAAACTAATCTCGAATCGCGAACGAAAGTTTTCGGTATACATATTTAATATCTCCTCACTTATTCGGTATGTGTTCAGTTCTAATCGCGTAATCAATATAATTTTGTCTAAGACGAAAGAAAAAAGATGACTTGTACGACTTTTCGGTATTCTATTTCGGCAAGTCGTTTGACCAAAAGCACGTACTGAATAATGTTTATTTATTGGTCGCTACACGAGTTCAACATCCTTACTGCCTTAGTAACAATAATTCAACTAAAGGGAAAACATAATTAATATAGAATAGCCGTCATCAGAGGATCAATCAACACATTATTTATAAAGACATTTCATGCTGATTAATATCTACATTATATACACATTACAGGCAGGTAGCTTATCGATTTCAGACATCTCATTGAAGTAATTAAGTGTTATTTACTAGTACACTGAAAACGGAATCACGGGGCCATCGCACCATATAGACGTATTATATTATTAGGTATTATAATGGTAAACTGAAAATTATTTCTGTGTTTCGATGTGATAACGAGACGGTGGCGCCCCAAGGTCGTAACGGTAGACCGTGGATGATATTCGACGGGGCGACGACCGCGAAAACGGTTCCGCCAAAAATCAAACGAATGTGTATACGGTTGACCTTCGAATAATGCAAAGGGGGCGAGAATTGGGCTAGCAAAAAATAATTCGTGCGAAATTCGCAATTATCAAATTATCGATTTGCGAATTTTAAAAACCGGTTTCAAGTCTAGTTTCTCTAGTATAATATCGGCGATAGTTCTCGGGGCAGGTTAAATCGTAAAGTGGCGGAGCAGTGTAGGCAAATCCGCCTCTCCCCGCTCTAAAACGAAAAAAAATATTTGCTGGTTATTATGAGTAATAAATGTGTACCTATACATTATAACTTGCAAGTCATAATGGAAACCAGTATGCTATATTCTTATAGTAATAATTAGTATTGTACATATTGCATTGAACAAGGCCTGTATTAATTTGAAAATATATTTTAGGCGCCCTCATACTGACTTCATCGACCAACCCCCAACAGGTACCCCCTAATTACTGCGGGTAACGTTACTTGAATGACCCTGCACCTCAATGATATGACCCGTTTGTATATTTTATGATTTCGTAATTACCTTTTGGCTAAATATAAAAATAAATACATTAAACAAACACTGCACAAAAAATAAATAAATGAACATCAAATAATTATTTACTAATCACTCAACGTGAAGCAGTTATTGTTTTATGTTCAACTAGTACAAATAGGTACATACTGGTGCACTCTTTAAATAGCAAAACAAAAAAAAAAAAATCACTTTTTGTTGTGCATTTATTTACTGTAAATATGTGTTTACCGTAAGTTAATGCACCTTTTGCATATGGTCTTATGAGCCCCCAAGGTTCTAATGTTGTATTAATTAAATTTTGTTTATATTTACTTTGCCGTTTTTTCTCTCCGTGCGCATCTCATTATTAATAATATAAACCCCTTTTTTTAGTCGGTTAGTTCGTTGGTTCGTTGTTTTTTTTTTTTTTTTTAATGTAGTCGTGCAATATAATTAAATTAAAGTATTTTCATTTAGATTAATTTCTTTTATCTTGTACTTAAATATTACGTTGACGTCACTTCTCATTTATGAACACATCATTTAAGACGGGATTCGGATAATTATTTATTAATTTGTTTATTACGATCGCAAATATATTTTTGAAAAACGTCTACGAGCTTGGAGTTGTTAATTTATTTAGGGATAGAATCATTATGGTATTCGAGATATTTTGCAGCTTTATTGACATCAAATCGTAAACTCTTTCATAAACTGTTTTTGATAATTTAAAATGTTAAATAGCTAGTTAATAAACACGTCATACGAAAATCTCTGTTCAATATATTTCGAGAAAATAAAATCAAACCATAAGTCGTCAGCGTAAAAGTAAAAACTTTATTCGTAGCCGTCAGCGTAAATGTACTACAATATTATGCGTGTTTGTATGTTATGGGTGTGAATTTATGAAAACAAAATTAAATGTGATAAACAATTTATAACGTAGGTACGTATCATGAGACATCATTACAGTCAATCTAAAACTCTCACCGATACTGACGGACGGATTCGCGTATTATTTTCTTTTAAACTTAACAATAATCCTCTTTGAGATTCAATGACTCGGCGATAAATTTCACGTAATCACTCGAACGAATGAAAATAATTAATTTTTTTTTTTGTCATAGTCGTTTCGCTGCTTTTTTAAAATAAATAAAAAATAATATAATATATGATATTATTTGTTTTCGCATACATAAAGTTCTATTGAAATCTATAACAATAAGAATTCTTTCGCGTAGTCGTCCTGCAAACTGTCCCTTTTCGATGGACTTTATTATTTTTCTCCCTTCAGGGGTACAATATAATAAAAGGAAAATATAAAGAAAAAAAAAAAGAAAAAGAAGAAGAAGAAGAATAAGAAGAAAAAGTAAAACTCGTCCACGCCTGTTTATAAAATCGTATTATACAAATCGGCGACGAAGCTGCAAGTGCGAGCGGAAAACCGCAAATCGCGTCGTAGCAGCCGACGACGGCGATTCGTTTGTCTGCACGGCATTTGCGCCGAGACGAATGTTTGAAGAAAATCGTACGACGATTGTGCGAACGATATAACTGTCTATAACGGAAGTACCTGCAGGTCAGCGGATATTGTACTCGATTCACCTTTTGTGGCGGCCGACAACAAAGGCCCGAGCATGTCTGTATTATTACATATGATATTGTGCGATGCGGACGAACAATATTGTTATCGTCCAGACGTCTGCGTCGTTACTGCCTATTATGCAATGAAATGAATAATACGTCCGTTGATATATTAATAATAAACACAATATAATTGTCTGTTCGGGACATCACTGTGCGCACCCGTTTTATGTACGAGATGTGATATAATAATTTACACATTATACATAATTATATATATATTTATATAGCGAGCATTAAGTATCAATTTATTTATGGCTCAATACAGTGAACGTGGGTGATGAAGCACAGTTTATAACGATTGGCATGACTTGACATTTTCACCGACTAATCGGCTATCATATAACTTATGGCTTTATGAGTACGTAGTCGCATTTGTAAATTATTTTTCATGAAAATGTCGATTTAAATTTTAAATGTCTAAATAATGCATTACACTTATGAATAAATTATAAAACGTTTATTATTTTGTTATATGAATGCACTCGCTATATTGTTTACACTTAAATTCGACATTTTTACCGGAGAAAAAAATATTATTTTTTTCATTTATTAATCGCGGTTTTTTTAATTTTGGATACCAAGAGTAAGAACAGTGATACACGTTTACTATTATTTATACTCTCATAAACTATCTCAAGAACTTAATGAAAAATCTACTATTATTTGTTTACGTTTAATTTAAAAACTAGGTAGGTACGTATGATGCAGTGAGTAAATAACTTAAGTAGTACCTATACATATACTCACGACATTAATTCCTCATCTTTGCATACGGCTTATAACATTTTCTATCGTGCGTATTTGTCATCTAAATTATTATTGTTTGCGACTACTTAAAAACCTGTACCCTATTGACTTGTTAGCGGTGAGGATCATGTTCAAGATTTTAAACAAATAGGAAACGTATCGAAATAATACCGGGAAACGAGTGAAACATACATAAGTAGATTGTAATGGAAATCTGAGTGTGAAAAACGACGAACGAGGTACGAATGTACGAGTAGGGTCACGGTTTAACGACGACGGATGTAATGCCAAGGAGTTTTGAGTTCTATCACTTTTCGCCCCTCGGGGGCATTCGGTCGAGTGGTATTTTTTTGCCCGTGGGCACTGGCACGTGTTTTGGTTTTGAAAATCGCGTTTCCGTGCAAAATGTCCAGCGCAAACAATTACAAATGATATGACCGTAGGCATATCTAGATTTCTTCTCTGAGGGGCAGATGGAGGTGGTGGTAAACCGCTTAAAAATGTACATTCGTGATGGAGAGAAACCGTAAAAAAAGAAACACGGGTTGAGTGTAGTTTGTGATGTTGATTCTAAAATCAATTCGAAACAAATACTTCAAATTCTCAAAATGTAAACAAATATCCTTTTTTTTTTCATAAATACGCGTAGTACAATTCGCGTCACGTTTATTATATAGTTATATAGTAGCTGTATATAACTGTGTAAGTTACGATTTTTTGTACGTGGCGTATACATTTTCTTAAATTTGGTGTATATCACACTAATTTAACTAAAACACAATAAATATTTTATGTTGCTTATAACAATGTGCGTGAACATATGCAATCTATTAAAAAAAAAAAAAAAAAATATTAGATATACATATTTTGGAAAACTAACTCACCACGATTGTTTGCAGCAATATTTAGACATTGTACGATAAAGTAATTACAATTTAAAACATTCATTGATTTTAATACAATTTCCAATATTATCGTGATAATGATTTCCATCTCATTGCTTTCACACCATATTAAAGCTTATTATAATATGTGTAGAAACATGAGTCGTTTTTCCTGAGAACTATTATTAGAGTCGAAAACTAAAATTATCATAGTTTCAGTGGTTTAGGATTAAAAAAAAATCTAACTTTTTAAATTTTTCATTATGTCTTACGGACTTGAAACGGCTGAAACTATAATTGCATATTTAAATCGAAGATAATACTTTCCTCAATATACCGCACACTGCAGGACTTCATATAATTTATATATATAAATATATATTGTAATAATAATGTTGTTTCAGTCGTTTGTATGATGTTTGTCGTTAAACGGTTATTCCGGAATGAATTATAAATGCTGAATCCAAATCACGGAATCTATAGCACAAACGTGTGTTTTCGCGTAAAAGACACGTTTTGCTGTAGACTTAAGCTCATTATAACCTTGTTATCGTTAAATTTATGTTTTTATTGAAAATAATAACTCATATGCTGTATAACGTCAAATTTTGTGTGCTGTAGTACTTACGATAATTATTATTTAACCTCTCACGGCGTCTCCGTTATGAAACTCGTTTAATTAACGAATCGATACGCCTTATGCGAGTACGTATTCGCGTGTAAGCGTAGGTATAGGTTAGGTTATACGTATAAATATTGCAGTCTTCCAAATTACGCGCGACAAAAATATCGGAGATGGCTCTTATTCGATCCCCACCAATTTTGTCATACATAATACTTATGTAGACTATTTATACGTGAAGACCGCGTCAATTTACAAATAAAAAAAAAAATAGCGTAAGTCACTTCCGCGAGTGATATATTGAAGTCTTTGGGTATTTGGGTGTGGTTCGCGTTCGTCGTCGCACATGAAACACGATATTATATTATTAATATGCCTAGCCGATTTACGATTTTTTTTGTATATTTAATAATATATCGTAGGTATACCCACTCTAAGTATTGATCGGGCGTGTAAATTGGAATCTCCGCGGAAGACGATATCACGTCTGAAATACGTTAACGGTCGCCGACTCGAAATAAGTACAAATCGATTGGCTGGTGTGAAGAAGACGCAATAGACCTAATCCGTACACATCACACACACAATGCGTGTGTGCAGCTCGTGGAATATAATGGCATACGTATTGTGTTCAGACATCCGCACGTATATAAAGACGGCGGTGACCAGTGGCGCACGGTCGCAGAGATAATACTTCTGCCAACAGTCGTTTACGGTCGACCGCTTTGTAACGGGTGAGCGGAAAAATAATGCTCTATTATGCAATACGTATACGAAAAGGCCGATATGGCCGATGATTGGGCGAGGCAAAAGCGTCAGCGGCTAACGCTGGGCTGCGTCGCCGAGAGAAAAGGATTCGACATTTTAATCCATTTGCAGACGTCGTGATTAAATCTCGGTGTTCGCATATGTGGCGAAACTTTTCGACCGGATAAGCGCCGCAAGTCAGCCCTTAAATTTGTTGTTGTAAATCGACTGCAATGACGCGTGCGTTCGTAATACACGAATATCAATAATATTATCCTATTTGGGATTGGAAAAATAAATCTGGGGTCGGTGTGACGACGATGTGATGCCAATATGTGATCATCGCGTCCGAGCGAATATCATAATTTTATTATTTTATCAGCTGACAAAATAATATAACGTCTCTTTCTTTTTTTTTTTTTTTTTTTTTCAAACAAATTTTTTATCGAGCGTCGAGTTCAGTCGATAAAATAAATAAATAATAACTCGAGAATAAAAGACTGAAGAGAACACTATTCGGAGGTACTTCGTCATGAACTATCATCATTACCTGCATCAATATAGTTATCAACGTTTTATATATATTAAAGTGATCTACTGTATTGAAATCTTTTGTCATTAATTTGCAAAACACTGTGACATTCTTCGGACCTATCGGACAAAGTTCGGAGACTGCACGAAGTACTCTCCCGAGACTTTTATTACTTTATAAGAATTTTATGACCTTTTAGCACATTATAAAATCTTACACACGATTTTGAGCATCGTGTCACTTTGTTGCGACAGACTTCAAACGATACGATTTTTGTCCCGTCTCGATTCCGTTATCACCGTGTGATAGAAATATTTATATTAACGTAAAAACGAGCGTATAAAAAATATGACTATCGTATTATCAATATCTTAACAGTTTTACATTGAAACCAAAATTATAAACAACAGTTTTCGTGGAAAGAGCGTCGAGTGTCATAACGAGTAATATTGTCAGCGATAAGCATGAGAAAATAAAATATTACACAGTGTAATAATAATAATAATTATTATTATTATAAACTCGCACGAATGCACGATCGACATAGTACATACTTCGTTTAACAGAGGCACACACCGGGTGTTATCTCCCAAATATCACGAAAATAATAATTTATAAGGTATTTCTTTCTTTTTTTTTTTTTTAGCCAAAATTGTTTTTCCCGATTATTTATTATTTTTTTTTTTATACACGTGTAAGATCAGCCTAATGCACGACGGATAATGACCGTTGTCACGCGATGGTGGTGGTTTTCATGTAACGATTTGTACAGATATAGTTCAGCTGTAGTCGAAGAGATTTTTCGGAGGTTTTCCGATATCGCAACGATAAACAAAAATATTAGCGGTTCAACGGCATACGTACCCACGATAAATACCCGGCAGGTGTTTACGACGACGCGAAACGTTCGGAAATGTGCCTACCTCAACGCACCGAACGCGTTGTTATCCAAATGTTTTTTTTTTTTTAATGAAATCGGTCACCGTTGTTACGAGGCGGCCAATCTGCCAATTCATTTGCCGTCCTAAGTAAATATTATAATGTCCGTGTATTTATTATGATTGTCGTACCGCGAATGCGCAGGTACCTATAACGTTTTCGCGCAATCGATTTATAATTTGAATAATAATAATCTTATTAAGTTAAGCCGTTTGTTGTGTACCGAAAACAGCAAGCGAAAAATATACGACATATTTATTATTCACTGTCGTTGCGAGTCGAATTATACACACACACACACACACACATATATATATAAATATATACACACAATATACATGTATATAACACTCTGCGGGGGCTTTTACATCGTCTACCTCAGCCGTCCCGTCGTCGCGGCGAGGACGAAATCGATTTTTCGAAACAGAAATGGCGACTATTCACTCATAATGGGCACGTCGGTACATAGACTTGACAACGCGGTGATGACTTTAATGACAGAGAGCGCACTTAAACAGAAACACAGCGTGATAGTCGCAGGTCGGAAAGCTGGCTACTCGGAAAGTGCCGAGACCGGGGCATAAACATATAAATATGTATTGCTAAAATTTGCTCGCGCGCCGAGTAGACCAGTGTAACGAACTCGGTTGGGTTTTTATTAAGACTGTTATGTAATTGGTTTAACAGGAACATTTTGAAGAAGAAAAAACTCGTTTATCATAAAATAAAAGCCGCATTGAAAGTAGCACGAGCTTGAAAGTATATTATTCAAGAATACGTTTCGGGGACCCTTCAGCGGAGCTGCAGGTTAATAATTTCAATCTAATTCGACTTATTTTTATGGGGGAAAAAAAAAAAAATAACAATTTTAATTTTAATTTAACTTAAATTAAATTATTGATAAAAAAAAAAAAAAAAAAATGTGCGGAAGACATTAAGGTAATTTAGAACGATTAGAATTTTGGTGACGGGCGGGGAGAGGTGGTTGTGAATCGCTGAACTACCATTATATATGGATATACCTATTATAATATTTACTACACCAGCGCGGTTCTTAATATTTTTAAGCCCTGACACCGTCAACAAAGTCTTTAGTTTAGTTCACGTTCTACTTGACCAGTAATACAATAATCAGAATGAGCATTATCTGAGCGAGGTAATAAGTGACGTGGTATTTACACCGAATTTAAGTAAAAATAACCAGCATTTAAATTTAAAATAACTAATGGATAGGAAAAAAAGTAATTACAAATGGCGAAAAAATAACAATATTTTTGATATTTTTTTTTCGTGATAAAATTATAATACCGGAATATAATTGTCGATAATAATATGTTATAAATAATTGTATGAATAATAAAAGCAGTTATGTAAAAAATAAATGTGACCGATTTTATATTTTTCACAAAGAAATGATTAACATATTAAATGTTTTTTTTAAATGTCATTGAACAATGAATTATTATTATTAATATTTTCGGTTTAACCACTCTATTTTCAAGTTTTTTTTATTTTTAATTTGAATATTTTTTCCTATTTGTTTAATTATTTTAACCCTGGGTATTTTATTCCGGGCGTCAGTCGTTTCGGCTAAATTTATTTCTTCTTATCTATTTGAAATATCATTTTTGTTTTATAGGACTAGCTAAGATATCACTGACCGTAAAGTTTGATACTACCTTGTTTTGAATCTCATTAAAAATTATTTTTTGAGATCTTTGACAAATTCCGTTCATTGGTTTTCGTTCACAAGCAGTCGCCACTATTTGTCTTTCAATATTTGAACAGGGCCCATTGTATTTTTGTTCTACAGTTAATTAGTAGTACGTAATTAACTTAAAAATATTTAAGATAAAATGAGATTGAAATAAATACAATTTCCATCATATCTGTTTTACTGATTACAAATTGTCGTCATCGACATAAATGCGTAGTTGCGACACAAGTTTTGATGAAACAGCGATACCATGACATATTTTTTTGGTACCGATTTGTACGAAAACTTAAATCTGAACCCATCAATTAGAATAATTATTATTTTTATCACGTATGCTCGTTATGCATTCCATTGTAAAAAATTAAATTAATCAATTTCAATACATGCAATAAATAGTTGTATTATTCACAATAATAATTGTCGATTATAGGTACTTACCTATCGATTTATTCGGGCCTGACAAATTCACCACGGCTACTCGTTATATCATCGTTGACACAGTACCTATTCAAAGTCAACTCCGAGCCCGATAAACACACACACCATACGTCTGCACACGAAAAAAAAATAGTTCGATTTATATTTATTTATTATAGATATAAATTACTAAATTGAAATCAATTATCTCTTGTAATGATTTAATATCAAAGGGTTTATACCGATTCCGATATACACATCGATAATCGATAGCACTGATTTTTATACGTAGATACGTAGATGGATTAAGGGTTCTCAAAATCCATCTTAATGATATAGGTAGAAATAGAATTGGCGAAAACGAAAATCAAATTTTTAGCAAATTCGACGACCGCCCTTAATCCTTATACCAGTTTCACCAGCACTATTAAAAAAAAAAAAAACACTTCCCTCCTCCCCGAACAGAATATTTTGTCTACGCCATTTACTCTCCGTAAAATTAATGCGCATTTTAATTTATTCGCGTAATAGTCAAAACAGCGGGAATCGTTCTAGCGTGATGTTAATATACTAAAAAAAATATATAAATATTCGTACAAGAGAATTGAAATTATTATTCAGAATAATACGCTATTAAATGTGTAATCAATAAAATATTTGTAAAACATTCGTTATTATTATTGTAATCATGAAATTAATAATAGTTAACATACATTGTATTTGAATCTTTGATTTGCAGCAATGCTCCTAAATACTTCTGAATAGATGGTTTATTTTTGAGCTGAAATATTGATATCGCGGCATTTCTCATGCCGTTATCATAATTTATGAACAGCATATCTACTAGAATAGATAAAATGTAATGATGTAATATATAATACAATAAAGTAACATATTATTTGCGTAATAAGTAATTTAATATCTACGATTTATGTACATATAATATGTGCTCTTCCTCTTCAAAAACCATTAATTTTTATCACTGTCATCGGAATTCCCAACCAGCTAGTGGTGGTGCCAAGAGCAAACCATTGCTCGCATCGAAAATCTAAGCCTGTTCAATTGTCCACGCCCTGAAAATGTCTGTAATATATTTTAATATCTCGAACTCCAATTATGAAAAATGCAATGGAAAACGTTGTTTATTAAAAGTAGAATAAGACAAATACAACAGATTGATTGATTTAAAAATGTTTGAAAATACGATATCAATAAATTGTTTGTACAAAATTTACCTTCCAGCTCCTAGGCAAATATTTCGTTTGAATTTAATCTGATAGTAAAAATAGACATCTAGATGTGTAATACTAGGTACACTTGAAATCTTCTACATATAAGAGCAAATTCCGTATTTTTTTCGAATTAAATACCTAATTTTAATTAAAAAAAAATATTCACTCTAAAATAATAATTGTATGAGTAGACTCGTTTTTCAAACAATAAGAGTAGGTAGGTACTACTTAATGATTTTAGAGAATTATTATTTATAATAAGTTAATAACTGCAAATACAAAAACATATAAATTGTAACACGAAATTCTTAAAAACGTACCTATTGTTATTATCATAAAAAATTATTTTTCATCCAATAAGTATATTAATAACATATTTTTAAACGAAACTTAATCTTGATAATATTTTTCAATGAAAAATTACAATATTAAAAGGTATTTCAAGTTAAAAAAACAAAAAAAAAATAAAAAACGGAAATTAAGTAAATATATAGGTATATATAATCTGGCTCAAAAAATAACCGTTGTGTAAAACAAATGTAAAATAATAAGATGTATACGTGTGTGCACTATCCGGTTTCCTTAACGACGTTTGTGTTATATTATTTCATTTTAGCTCTTCGACTCATTTGGTTTTGTAAATTGAATTCCTTTGCGTTTGTGTCAGACATAATAAGTTAAATATTTTTTTTTATTTTTAAAAGTCTCGTTTTCTTTTCGTTTGTTTAGTTCTTTTAGATTGTTTAATAGCTAGTTCAATAAGTGTCTTTTATTTTAATGTCTATTAAAATTTGGATTGTTCAAGCAAGCGTACCGAAAGACATGAAAATGTTTCAACTCGCTTGCAGTATAGTTTCGAATATTCGTGTACACGGTGCGTAGAATATTGAAAAAATTAAAGGTTAGTAAGAATATGTTTTGTAATTTTAAACATATTTTTTTGAAATTTTAGCAGACACCATAATTTTTTACTCATTATTCACATCCTTCAAATTCAATCAGGACAAGAGTAAACGACAAGTACAGATACACCGAAATTCAATACAGAGTAATGGTCGGTTTCGTGGAATAGAAGCTAAGAAAAGTTAAACCCAATAGTTAAATTGTTATATTACTATGTTATAGCTTTAAGTTTAGTTGTATTTTTCTCATGGCTATTGTTTAGTATGTATATATTTTTAATTATTGTGTTTACTTAATAAATGTGGATTAGGCCTACGTTGGGAAACCACAGAAAAAAAAACGCGCCGTCGTGTGTAATACCTCATGATTTTATCAATAACATATCCGGAAATATAATTGCTCTGGAGATTGTTGTTCGATATCATATCTAAGGTGGTGTGGAAATTTACACAGTTTCACTATGTATAATAATTAATAGAATTAAAATACCAATTATTCCGTGAAAACATCCTACGCCCTTTGACACGCATCGAACGGGAGTGTTCACACCGATACCTCATTAATTACCAAAGAAGACCTTTTGCCCAGCGAACACTGCGGCAATCGGCATCAAAAATATCACATTAGAATATCCAAAATACATCAGCTGTAGACAAATTTTTGGCAATCCATCAACGATACTACGAGCATTTTTTTAATTCCCTTAACTGCTCAACACAATATATCCTTCTTATAGCAATCAGACTAATATGTAAAGTTGCGGGCAAACTTCAGATGTTGAAGTCTTTAACCTCAATAGAAAATAATAATAATTAATAAATAATTAATGATCTGTTTATCTATTACATAATATCATAGCTATCTGTGTAATTTATCTATACATTTAGATTTATAACCATTTAGATGAGAGTTGTATTTAGACTTTGTGTATCTTTTGTCAGCAATAATCAACAAACCGTTGTCGAACACTACTGTAAATCAATATGTGTCTTATTCATCATAACCACGAATTTCGTTCGATAAAGCTTAAAATAATAATAAAAAAAAAAGTAATCTAGACGTATACAACGGGTTTTTATGAAAAATTGACTTAAGTGCAATTTAAAATTAAATTACAGTATTTTTTTTTATTTTTTTATTTAATAGCAACTCTAGATAAATAATATATAATAATCGTTTTCTGTGAGCCAATAAATTCCAATAGGCAGTCAGAGTCCTCTTTTTAAATGGGAATTTCGCAAAATTGTTTCTCAGTGGGTACTTCGTACTTACATTATGAGACAAAGGAACTGTCAAAATTAAAAGTCAACTTGTTATAGCTCAGGCTCTACATTGATTATCTGTCAGTTAGAACAAATTCATATATATATACAGGGTCACTTTTTTTATCTTTGAACACTTATTATTAACAGTTTTGAAAATACTTTTCTAACATAATATTCAGTCGAAATATTATAACAATTTTGAATGATTTTTAATTTTATATATAAAAAACATAATATTTTCCGGAGTATTTAGATATATAAAAATCGAAATCCGAACGAGCAGCGTATGTGTTATAAGTTTTTGAAGTTTTGATGAGTGGGAGTGAACCAGGTACGCGAATTTTCTTCAAAATGTTGGTCTACTAATCCGCTCATCTGAAGTTTAAATAGTTTTAATACTCGTAAAATAAATAACTAGTCCGAATTTCGATTTTTGAGTATCGAAATACTCCAAAAGTTATTATACTTTAGAATATTAGATACACGAGTAATATCAAATAAATGACATATTTACTACGAGAGCTAATACATTTTATTTATTATTTTTAGGATTACTTTTTAATATGCTGTTTGTTTGACGACTATATTCTACTAAAATAGGTATATAATAAATATTATCTATTTTTATTTGTAGTGCTTAACTTATGTGTTAATAAAAAGAAAATTGAGTCCAAAAATATTATTTTTGTGCATATAATCTAGTACAAAAGAGAGAACGGGTTGTATAATAAAGATGGATTTGTGGGGTTTTGCTCCATTGTCTTATTTTAGAATTTATGGACTGACTCTGCAGTGCGATCATGTGTTTTGTAGTTGGGTGTACCGCGTTAAACGTTTTGGCAACACTTCTGCTTTCGACTTTTTAATCCAAATACTCATTTAGGTATTTATGATGAGCCACGACCACAATTCTGTATAATCTGTCCACAGCAATGCCAACACAATATCTTATTACAATATATACGACTGGTACGTTCAATTGCTTTGTATACAATAGATAATGTATGCGTGTGTGGTTGAATGGTCGTGTTTATTGAATCAAAAATTATTCATAAGCTTTTTTTACCTAATACTTTTGTTAATTACGTACCATGCCTATAAACTACTATAATGACAATAATAACAAGTGTCATATTTTAAAATTGTTCGTATTTTTTTTTTTTATTGGAAAAAACTAAGTATATTATATATAATATGTATATTAAGTTTATCATTATTATTATACATTTTTCAAGTATCATAAAATAAATTATCTGTACCTAAGTTAAATTATTTTAACCTTTCGTTAATGTATAGATGTTTTTTTTTGCATCTTTAGTGTGTTGGGGTTTATTACACCCCACAATTTAAAATAACATAACATCAATGGTATAGTTAAAATTTTAATAAAATTGAATTGAATAACGACTTGCTAATAAAGAAATAATATTATATATAAATAACAATTTTCAGCAAATTTCAAAAAAATAAATTTTACACTTTAAACTATAAAACATTTACAATTGTACATTTGTACTATACAAAGAAGAATTTCGTGAAGGTAAAAAATTGATCAAGTTCAATCACTAGCATAATATCACGCAAAATCTTATCACGTGGGGTTTAATGAACCCCAACACACTGTCGAAGGGTTGATGAAGCACCCCATACAACGTGTCCTCCACATAGGTTTGCGCTTCACAAAAGTGAATGTTGAAAGTTTAAAATTAGTATTATTAAATAAATATTGAACTTTATCTCAGTGAATATTTATAAAAAAAAAAAATTAACTTTGCTATTATTTTAATGAAATATACTTCGAGCTGTTTTATGCAATATCGAAATCTAATTGATTATGATTAAAATATTATATAATTGCCCTTTTTACGCGATTCGCCACCGATTTGTTAGACGGTTATGAACAACCACTGCACCGTCCTCTGACTGACTTCACCCTCCTTAGACCGCTGTACACGGTAGCTATATCATATTATTATCGCGTTTTCCACGATGGTATAGCATACACCGGTCGCGTGGTTAGAAGAAACCATACCGTGATTGCAAATCGCTGTGTGTGTGTGTGCTACATCATAATATTATGTACAAGTGATCGAGGTCGTAAAGCCGAAGTCTTGGAAGTGCCTCTATTGGCGTGCCAAGACGAGCACCGGTTTGTAAATTATTCACCGACGATCGACCGCCACTGATGACCCACGACACACGACATATCATGACATGGTATTATTAAACACACGCAAAAACACGTGTAAGTACTGTTGGAAAATATTTTGGACACCACTGGACCACCGTTCAATTATACTTCGGCAAAGCGTGCGTCTTTGCAGCACAGTTACTAATATAATAATAATATATAAGTAGGTGTAACAATTCGGAGACAGCCGTAGCGGTGGGTAGTACCTTCAATGAAACTTGTTGGATTATCGTACAATATAACAATATTTTTGTGCCCAAAGTATTAATAAATAACAATAGTTGTGTAGAAATTTAAAAAAAATCACAACTTTTACGCTTGAACGTAGCCGGACGACTTCCGAGAGTTTTGCGTCCCATCAGACGACCGACAGTTTATTGCGCAGTCCAAATGCTATGCTTTTGAACAGAAATAACACGCCATGTGACACGGAATATAATATTGGACATTTAACTTTCTAAATATAGTACTTACCTCCTCCCAACTTCTTACTGAGGTGGCGAGTTGTCGTCGCAATAATATTCTTCCCGTCGGCAGCGGCGGCAGTGTTAATTATAACATAATTACACAAAAACACCAATTATTACGAATTTGTGTTACATAAATTGTTAATATAATAATTTAATATGTAAGCACTGCTGAGACGTACATAACTATATGTGACGTAAACTAAAACGATGGGTTAAATATGCTATTTAATCACTATTTGTTAAAGCAGAGTGATGATAGTAAAAAACACGATTTTATTTTAAAAAATATAGATTTATTCGTAACAGTTGTTAATGCAGGTCATAATATTTGAAAAAAATACGTTATACACAAGTAAAAATTAACAAACAAAATATTTACATAAGTAAAATAATAAAAAACAAGTAGATGTTGTGAAATAAACATAATTGTATGAATATTTTTTTTTTTTTATATACTAATGTCTATACATTTTGTTTGTTAGCTTTTATTTTTAAAAACGAAATGGAATAAAATTATGTTCAATTTGCAGTGAAGAACGATTTATCGTTTTACGCCAAAGTATTCGACAAGCGTGAACAATTTCTTACAAAATACACTTATGATAATATTATATACATTTTGTCGGTTTTAATTATCATTACACTTGACCCTTAAAAAACTTAAACATATTCGAATAATAAAAATGATAATAAAAAAAAAAAAAAAAACCCGTTTAATTATTGCAATAATGTTCCGAATGTAGGTAAATAACAAGAACAAAAAATAAGAGAGATGATTATTGCAATAATAGTAATTAGCAAATAATATTAACAATAAAAAAAAAAATAATAATAATAAAAAAAAAATATACACTTCTGAGCTTTGACCAAACGATTTAAATATGATATTTTTCTACACTACGTTCACGGGTACTTATATATATATACAGGATACAGAAGTGATGAGTATATGAAGGAGGGGGGTAAACCCCATAATAATCACTGGGACTACGGTCGAAATATAGATATGGACACTGCAGTTACATTAATAATATCATGCAGTAGGTACCTCATAATATAAGCGTGTGTCTGTAATCGTACGAGTTTTAAGGGCTTAGCGAAAACATAGCTTGAGGGGGGGGGGTAGACGCACCAGACCCCTATCTATATTATTATTATAGCATTGTGTGGGTACGAGTGAAACGGGTAAGGAGTTGGCGTACAATAATGTTAATCGACACGTTTATAATAGGCGGCGCACGGTGTAATATTACGTCGTTAACTTACGATTTAAAAACGGGGGGAAAAAAAAAAAACCAAAATGCCTTAGGTTTTTATTATCGGGACGATAAAAGATAAAAAAAAAATAAAATAAAACTAAAACCGATATCGACTAATGAGACCAGGGAGAAACATAACGTGGGATTATATACGGAGCGTTTTTCGACGGCGAGCACAGAAAAGGGGAACGTCGCGCCGAGTACGGAGTATATTATTATTATTATAAAATAAATGCGCTCTCATTTAGGTTCGATCGTCGTCGTTCTAAACACGTCCCGGCCCGTCGGAACGACGTCCGTTGCTATCCTTGCTCGGTCATTATCACATTTTGTAATTGTGAAAAACGTGTGCTATTTTATTGCACGTTAACAGCCTCGAGGCTGAGGGGACGCGCTTATTGGGATCGATGCCAATAATGACGATATCGGCTTGATTATTCATTGAGACATTGAATATTCCTTTGTATATAAATATATATATATATATATATATTTGAGTTAAATAAAAATAATTAAATTATAGGAATCAAAATTGATTTTTCCCCCTAGAAAACTTAATTGCCTGCTCGGACCGATTGTTTTGCCGTGCCGAAACATCCTGCTTCCGGAAACAATACTGGAACACGGCGAGCTTTTTAAGCGTTGTTTCTGAAAAAAATAAAAATAAAAATATTAATTTAACACACTCACTGTCATATAAATGTATACAAAAAAATATTGTTGATTAACATTATACATCCGAATAACATCACACGAACATTTTAACGTTGAATAAGTTTCTGGGAGTGTTCCAATCGTTATAGGTTCTGTGTGGTATTTGTTAAATATAAACCAATCGCAAACTCAATTCATTTTTTTTTTTTTTTTATCTTAAATCAAATAATCAAAAAAAAAGATTATAGACAAGCGATTTCAACTAAAGTCTTCAAATATAAACAAGACATAATTGATTTGATTATTTATTGTTTTTTTTTCTACCGAATACGTTTTAGTTAAAACGGCGATATCTCTAAGTATACTATTAGCATCTATTACACGTAAGTACAGCAAAATGTCTAAGGTTATTATGTTTATTGAAGCTTGGTATCATGTATGACGAATTCTGCGATTAAATAACGTTTATACAACAGGTTACAACATAGGTACACGTGCAGTATTACACATTAGACGCGAAAGCCTAAGGAGTCACCACACATCATCCAAAATGTCTTCCTCCGCGAAAATGTATTTCTACGAAATGCTCTTTTCCTCTAATACCAGCACAACCCTCAACGAAAAAACCTAGTTGCATCACCATTGTTAACTAGACAATAAATTGTAGCTATACCTGCTAACATTACGTATCTTTTAAATAATAATTAAAATAATAAAAAAAACGTCACCTTGGTGTAGGTACGATGTAGGTACACGATGTTTGTAATTTTCAAACTAATTAAACATAAAAATTAAATTAAATTTAACAAAAAAATCTCACCTTAGATAAAGGAAAAAATTGAAATGTTTATAAGTAAACTATATCTAACTATTGTAAAATATTATGCAAGACGGTTTCGTTTCAATCGTGTATCATGTATTTGCAGGAGTCTTACTGCCTACCATTTTGCAATTCGATATTTTAGTTTTGAGTAATCAGCAAAACATATTTTGTAGACATGCAATAAAAATTTAAAAATTTAAAAATAACTGGCATTATTTAAGAAATTTATCAGCGTTCTAGTCAAACATAAACGTTGAATACAAATCTAAGCACATAATAAAAGATACATATTTTCGAACCAATAATAATATTAAAAATAATAATAATAATAATAATTATTATTATTATTATTTATATTATTTAAACGTTTATATTAGTCAAAAATCGACGAAGTGGTGGCTTTTAATACTAACGGTGTGTTTCTGAAGTGTTTAACGATTCTTCTCGTGGATATAAAATATCACAGCATGTTGTTTTCGATCAATAGCCAATGGTGTACGCATTGAGTACAGTACACATATACATTAGATGGTTATATATAGTGGTTTTAAATTAGATTCGGATAAATAAAAATACAAAATACATTTGAAACTAATCATTTTTAAACGTCATCTAAATAAAAACGGAACAAGAACTTTCCTCGACTTTCTTGAAAATAAAAAACCTATCCTAACAGAATTTTGGACAATATATATATATATATTTTTTTTATCTATACAAAAGGAGACGGTCCCAAGTTACGAAACTCTTTCCCATTATCCACACAGCTGTAGTGAATATTTATGCACATAATATTATATAAACGACCGTCTGAAACTAACGTCTTCGTTACGTTAGCTTATATACTTACGCCAATATAATAATATGTGAATTAAAATCTCGAATAGAATAAAATACCGAGACGACTTTATAAGTTGGCCATTTGCTGTTCTTAAATAATTCGAATAAAGGACACGGTGTTGATTGACATGACCTCAGTTTCGGCCGGATACACGTTAAAGAATAAAAAGTATGTGCTTGGTCATGATCGCCGCTATGATATTAATATGATATGACAAAATGTTCATAATTATTTGAATACGAAGTATGTTCATATATCACACTATAATACGATATTTATAACCACGGTTATATTATGCGTAATAATATAATAATTTATAATAAATTAATATTTAATAGTGGGTACGATAATCCCTATGATCCCGCCAATGAAAGCGATGTAGATGTTGTACGAAATATAGTATATCAAGATTGTCATTTTTGGTCGTTTTACTTTTGAAATACAATTTAAATTTAAACGTCCATTTCGATTTAATTTACAGCATATTAATGTCGTAATTTATTTTACGACAATAAAAATTAATTTATACACGAATGTATAATCCATAAACGTAATTGAATTAGTTACATAGGTATTTTTTTACAACCTCGTCAACAATCAATTCAGTAATTAATATGTTCAGAGTTAGATTTGATTTACATGTTATTATCGTTGAATTCTCGAATCGGATAAATACATTTATAAATAGCTCACCAAATACCTAAGAGCGTCCACAGGAATGTTTTTAGGGGAGTGGGAGTTCGATCGAGTTTTTTTGCGCATAATATATATATATATACTTTTAATGTAATAATTTTTTTAGATAAATGTATAGGTATTTATAATAATAAATTAACAGAAAAACAACTGAAATAATTTTAAGTTTTTTTTTGGCTCGTTTATTATTTGACTATGCTTTAGTCCCATTAATATAAGCATTAAATTGTAATTATAAATCAAAATAATAATCTTGTTAAAATATTTATAGTTAACAAATTAAAACTTAAAATATTATGACATTATATAGTATTCAATACAAATTTAACAAAATTAATTTTTTTTTAACGCATAGAAAATTTAAATTAAAAAAAAAAAAAAAAACTCTTTAGTGACTAACAGTCCTATTTAATGAGACAGAAGTCTAAACTCGTTTATAATTGCTGCTATTAGTTCAGACTTATGACATTTAACATACTAACATGCTATATTTTAAACCATTTCTAGGTGAACCACCAATATTATTTCTTGTCCAAGATGTTATTTTACGTAGAATACAAAAAGCTCTTTCTGTAGAACACGGAATAATTGAAAGATCTATAGCTAAAGTTAAGGCAGCGTGAACTGGTGGACATATATATATAAATAATTAGTTTTGAAAAAATAGTTTTTGATTCAGTTTGACTGATTTTTCTACACCTAATGTATAGGAAAATGTTTTAAGGGGGTAACTACTAGACTCCCGCGTTGTAAACGCCAATTATATTTACAGTTGTAGCCGGAACAGTAATTAAAAATATTGTTATTGGAAAAAAAAAAAAAAATTCACTAATTTTGCAGGAACAACAACGTTAGCTTTATAATTATAGCAAATGCCAGTAGACTTGGTGTTGATATTATTCGTAAACGAACCCTAAACAATATTATATATTATGGTTATAGCCAATCCTGTACACCTAAACGTACGTCTTGCTTTTAGTGCAAGTGTCGATCTAACGTTCTAGTTTGGCTATTATAATAGCGCCAGTTCCTCCGCCATTAACCGTAAGTTATATAATATTACCTTGTAATAACCAATTATTTCTATAAGTTATGCTCACTCGCGCATTTATAAGTAAATATCTATACATATGGTATATCAACAATAATCACGAATAGTTAGTCATTGTAATAATAACATTTTGAATTTACAAATATAAATTAGTTTTAAATGTAAATTTACAAGGATATTAGTCCACTACATATCTAGTTTGATATATTTTGAGTTTTAATCTCTTATTTTTAATAACGGTTCAACTAACCGTTTTATTAAAAAAATATTATTTTATTATATACGAGTAAACAACAGTGTGTGTTCGTAGACTTTGAACTGAAACAGGGTCAACTGGAGGACAAAACGAATAGGGCAACTACAGAACACCAAGCCCGACGAGTTATCTTGGTGTTAAGGGGTAAATTTTTAATTACTTTTATTCCAAATTTTAACCGTTCACCGATAACAAAAAACATTTTTATTCCAAATAAATAATTCCTACCGCTACTCGTGCAATAATAATAATAATAATAAAAAATAATAATAGATTAATAAGCATTTAAAGTCATACCCGGGAGTCGAAACGAAAAATTCAATATTCAAAATATATAATTAAACACCAGACAGCGATTATAGATAGCAAACGTTGACCTGCAGTATACTATTATACTCAACTATTATTGCATTATGTACATTTATTAAATTCACAATGTAGCATATTATTCTTCAACAGAAACCGATACTACAATATATTATGTTCAAACAAATTATAATTAATAACTGTGATTGCCATTAATATTCATACGATTTATGAATTGATATCTACCTACCTATGTTGAGTAATTATCTATAATAATATCTCGGTAGATTTTTAGCTGAGGCTGTATACATTACTCAATGATAGTTATTTAACTACAAACGATAAGGGCTTATTCGTCTTCATATAATTTTTTAAACAAGGTAAAGAATTAAATATCAATTTTAATGAAAATATGCATTAAATATTTACAAATTAATTAATTATTAATAAATTAAAAACATCGGCGGTCAAAGGAATACTATTTATTCAAGACTCATATTTAATGAAGATTTTCTTTTGGGGAAGTTTAACTACTTGAGATTTAACATAATTAGATTTTCTTTAATAATAGGTAATATGTTAACATTGAAGATCAGTTTTAAATATAAAACATCTGACCCATAAAATCTTTTAGGCGGGCAACGAAAATATTATATATTTATTTGAAATTAATTAAATTTGCTTTACATCATTTTGTTTATACAAAAGTTCAAATACGGTTTCAAATACTACTGCAGTGTATTTAACGTTTTTACGTTTATTGGTTTAAAATTATAGGTAAAGAAAACATATATTTATGTATGTTTCAATATTGTAATAAAAATCACCAGGGTTGACTGAAATAGTGAAATATATAAGCTGGAGAAAAGATTGAAATGAAATGAAATATTATTGGGTTCACATAATGAAATTATAGAAACAAATTGTTCTCATGTAAAATGGTTCGGGATATTTAAAAATATGTTTTTATTTGTATATTTCCCGAGCAAAAATCATACATAAGTTTTTATTAAAAAAATTATACGCCCAAAATTTAGTATTAATTTAATCAAAGTAGTTTTAATTTTTAATAACATCTATGTTCACTGTTAAATATTTGAAACGCAAAACGAGTACTTACGATTATATTTAAAATAATATAATAGTATTTTTATTATAAATTAAAAATAATAAAACTCCTGCAAGAATAACACCATAAACTAACAGTAAAGTTCAAAGTTTTTCAAATATTAACTGTTTTTAAACAAAATACACGTACATGATATCACAGCGTATAAATATTATATAATACTAGCTGTATACCCGACTTAATTCGGGAAAAATGATCAAACATTAGACGCGTCGCTATATTAGTGTACCTCGAGTTTAATGTACCTCAGTTCACGGTCGCATCGGCATATCTCACTGTGTGAACTAATTAGACCGAGATAGATAAAATGCTTAATATATATTTTTAATGTAATTCAAACTACTCGCTTTTCTTGATATCTCTAAGAACAATCTTTGAAACTTTCGTCAACATCGGCCGAGTTGTTTTTGAGTCCATACGCCACAGACATATAAATACATTGCCTTTTGTTGTAAATTAAGATAACAAAAACATAAAATTTAATTAATTAATCTTTTTCTTTTAATCTCATAATAACGCACGTCGGCTAGTATACACAATTTCTTTTTCACATTTTAATTCTGTAATCAGTTGTAACCCATACATATATATATAAAAAAAATCATTTAATTTTCGTGAACCAAAACGAAATTAACATATGAGTAACGTATAGGGGTTGAAGCTTAAAATATCCTCAAAGTCTCGAGGATTTTATTAATGTAGCTATATAACTTTCATTAAAATCAATCAATTAATTTATGAGACTAGCCGTTATTAAAAAAACCTCATCTTACATTAATAAATATGAGTAACACATACAATATATAAAAATACATACATACATACATACATACATACATACATACATACATACAAATATATATATGAGTAGGTAATATGTTTAATGTTTACATTAAGAATCACAATTCAATTGAAACCACCAACGTAATAAGTTATTTAGTAGAGAACGTTTAATATTAAAATATTAATTAATTAATTTGCTGACAGTAGTGCGCCTATAAAAAACAAGCATTTATAATTTTGTTTATAAAATTAAATAAAAGAAATAATAGGTTAAAAGTAATTATACGTATAATATTTAACCACGGTCAAACTAAAAAAAAAAAACAACAGTATGCTGTCTAATGAATAAATTTATTTTATACGAAATAAAATATAATGCACTTAATCCAAATAACATCTGGTTGGCTATATTATTCAATTTTGTAAAATATATATATAAGTTTGAGCTCACTTAGTTACAGGCGATATATCCAGAAATTCAGAAACATACAATTACGCCTTTCCCTGACCAAAATGATTGGTTTAAGTTTCAATACATCCATTTAAAAATATTTATTTTTTAGTAGAAATAATTATCGAAATAGATTTGTTTGAACAGTTGGTTATTTGAAAAATTTAGTATTTCATATTAATCTAACGGTATTTATTATTTATAAAAATGGTCTAAGTACAATACTAGATCTGCAGATATTACATTTATTTTCTATTTTTGTTGAACCGTTTTTAAGAAATTTTACCCTTGCAGATGTAAACATTTTGATAACTGAAAAACTACTCGTTCAAATTTAAAATTAAATACATTAAAGTTAAATGAAAAAATATCTACTAAATAATTTACAGAAGTTCGTCTTGCAGTCGTTCCGGCAATACCTACAGAGAATGTTTCAAAAGTCAAAAGATACAAAATATTTTAATAATTTTTAGACATTGTCTTAAAGTATTTATATTTGAAATTTTCAACTATCAGAATTCGAATAAGTTCGTTATCAAATGAAAAAAAAAAAAAACGGGAATAATCATGCTTGGCGAATCATCCCGTGTAATACAGGTAAACGCGTTTCTCAGTTTTTGATAAATTCGCTCAAATATGCGCACATCAAACGAGTGTAATCAATTTTCACGTAGGCAGTGGCAGCGCGTATATATATATAGTATATATTATAAAAGGATTTGGATCGACTAACTAACTGAGCCGTAACGGACCGACAATAATTTAAATAAAGGAATATAATATGGCGCACAATCCGTATTAAAAACCGTAACCGTCTGGGTGGGTATAATATATATATATATATATATTATACGTATATAGGACCTACACGCAACTACCACCAATGCTATTATAACATAATAGTGTACCTACAACCATTGCACAGAAGTACCGTCCGTCTATATATATATATATAGGTATATATAGGTATATGTGCATGTGCACGCGACTGCAGCGACGACGATATCAATCGCAGATATTCCTCATCTTGGGTATTGCTTCGGCGACGATAGCTAATCAAATGTTTAATGCCCGACGGATCTCCCCTTAATCAAAAGACACGATTGAAAGGAGCTACGGTACATAATAATATACATGACGTATAGCAATCAGTTGCACGGAAACGTATATTTATATTATACATATTTATACATATAAAATTAATATTTTACAGTCTAATAAACGTTTATATGTATAAATGTATAAATAAATAATAATGTTTAAATGTGTACACGCACGACTGCACTCGGTCGACGAAATGAATGTGTTCCGACGGTAGACGTGTCTTAGATGCGAGCATAGGTCGAAAAAGCAAATAAATGTCTCTCTTATACATATATATATATATATATATATATACACATACAAACAAACAATATTAAGGGGTAGTTGTATACATATAACAAGACTTTTGTTGGCGCTGTGTACGGGTGTACGAACTATACACGGAAAATGCGAGACAAAAATCGTTATTGTACTCGTATATGTAGGTATAAGTTTATTATTATGTCTTACCGACGACGACGACGACGACGACGACGACGACGACGACGCAATAAAAATACTACACGCTTGCTCGCTCACCTGCAAACATTGACACTTGAGTCGTGTATTCGCGTTAATTATTATACTTTTAACCTGACTGTATCAATATTATGCGAATAACGCGAGATTAACGAGACTTTTGATTGTACGCAAAACGTACTCTTGCGGTCTAAATGATGTTTGACATAGCAAACGCCCCCGAGTTAACATTATATAATAATTACATTCCGTTTGTTCCGGCGTGTTACCGACGAATATATTCTATGAAAAAGGCGGTACAGAAGATTTAAATGTCATGCACACGTGCTCATCACACAGATATACGTACAACCGGCTAGATTATTAGGGACTTGTAACGGGGGAAGTGATACGATACAATGAAAAATTCGTGAATTTGGGTGACTATATATTAATGTGCACGATTTATATTACCTATATCACTTAATTTTTTTATCTGCAATATTTTTGGCACGTTTAAATTATTTTTTATTTTTATTCATTGAAATTAGATTTAAACAACCAAGCGTATTGATTTAGATACAATATTTTGCAGCAATTATTAATTACTTACTAGATATTGAACCACTTATAATATAGTTTTTAAGAATCCATTTTTATGTGTTTGTTATGAATTGCTTTCCCTAGATTAGGATCTCAAACTTTTTTAGGCAACGGGTCACCTGTAATTATTTATTTATTTATTTTTTTTTTTTTTTGCGTGCCATGATTGTAATAAACATGTTTTAAACGATTAAAAATATATTTTTTTTTAAATATGTTACGTTAAAAACGTGTTCGCGGGCTTCAGATAAATACTAGGTGGATCGCGGGTCGAAAACCCCTACTCTAGACGATATATTGAATATTGATATTGTTAGGAAAATTCATTTCGAGTAGGATTGCGGTTTGCGGGCGAATAAGGGCTACTTTTATGATCGTATTATGTTAATCTGCGGTGAATCCCAAACAGTACTTAAACAAAGGGTGTATATCTTTGGGTCGTTAGTTACACAGAAACTTGTATGGAAAGTGTTTCTATCTGCAGCTAAGAATAAGAACGACTGTGTCTCTCGTAGATATACATATACCCATGGTTTGTAATTTTTTACAGCTTATTGATGTTTACGGTTGAACGCGTTCTGTTCTGTCTCAATGTGTATCAATTCATCTCCCGAATGTCGATACTCGGAACGCCAGGGACACGTCTTGTATAATGTCTGAGTAAAATATAACAACCATAGTGGTGTGCGGTACCCCGCCGTTTTGTGATCGTTTCAGTGTTATTATTACATTATTTAATACTATTTTCTGCACGACCGACGGGTGCAGGTCTCGGGGTTGAGAGCGACTTAAGGATTTTTTAAACGTTGTCGCAGGCCCAACAATCTGCATCAACGGCCGCGGCAGGCGTGCGTGGTTATTAAAACGCGCATTTCGAGATGACCGGCGGCGGCGGCGGCTGAGAGTTTACAAATAATATTACAGTTCAACGGACGCGTGCACACGCTGGCAGTTATGAATATCTGTGCCGGAAACTACGGGGTTTTAATTATGGCGGTCGTGGCGGATACACGGAAGTTTTTCCTTATGTCGTTTGCAGCCAAACACGAGACGCACGACAGAACGGAAAACGCGCGCGTGGTTACACTCAAAACACAAAAAGCGGTTTGCTGATTAAAAAAAAATATTCAAACGACGGATAATTTGATTTATATATCGCACACAGCTCCGCCCGAGAGTGATTAGTATGATATTCTCCTTTTTTTTTCCCCAGAGATTATCCATAACAATAATATTTGTTTTAATAATTATATATATATATATATATAAGTACTTTATTGTCAGACAGCCTGTAACCGAATCTAGAAATATGTATTTAAGTGTAAAGGTACAAGGTGATTCATTTAGCATGCTCATTTCTTTCACCAATTTTATCTTTTAATAATGCATTTATTCAAATTCTGACTTTTTAAATAATAAAGTACGCTCAAAAATCTTTATTTTTAATTGGTACATGGATATTTTATACTACGTAAGAGTATCCTGCGGCGATACCAACTTTTGTTTCAAACTAAATCATCCGTGTTATTTAAATTGTTGAGACGATGATTTATTTTAAAAATCTCGACGAATTTAAATCGAGATTCGGAAGAGTAATAGATATTATTTATTGAATAATTATATACTTCATACACGGTGAACTCAATTGCTGTATTAAAACTGTACGCAACTCTGTATAATAGAGTTCATCGAACGGCCGTAAGCGCCGATAATTCATTTGCAAATTGTGACCAAAAAACATGCATCAAGTGGATGGCGTGCATAATGTTAAATATTTATTATGTTAACTTATCGCGCCGGCCAATGAACGTAGGCAAAGATAACAGTGATGTTATATATTATTTTCATCTGGGGTCATGGGCAAGAACAGTTTCAACTTTGATAAGTGCAACGAAAACATTTTTTTTTTTTATTTCAAATATTTTCATCAAATGGTATCAACGGTATACATATTATATAAGCGGATATATCTTATAGGTAAGGTTATGTTTCGTTTTATATACTTCGTAAGTTCTCCAGTACATAATTATTATACGTTACGTTTGACGTTCAAATAAATAGTATCAGATTTAATTTACTTACAAAGAGAAACGTGTAAATGTAAACACATTTACTTGTTAAGTAAATAAATGTACAGTAAATGTACTCCTCCTAATGTAATAATATAACGGCGTGATTGTGTGTATTTGTCGTGAATTCGATGTTTTTTTTGATTTCGATACGAGAACGAATCTTGTTTTTGATCTCGACCATCAACCGTCGGTGGTTGTTTTTCCTCAAATGATCAAGGAAATTACTAGTACCTATACCTATCAAGTTTATCGAAAAAATATGTTTTCAAAACAGGTACCATTTAGATTCGACTTCCAACCTATTCAAAGACATATTATATTACGAGACGTTCGCGAGCAATCGTTCTACCCAAAAGGAATGTCAACGGCGAAAAATCATAAAAATGAAAGAAAAAAAAAAAAAAAAAAACGATTTTCTTTTCAAGACTGCGCCGTAAAACCATTATCGTCCTCGCATCGTTCGGAATCAAATACTACGTAGGTACCACGCGCGTGTCCGTTAACACGGCTAGTAACCGCCGTGATCCGCCCCGATAAAGCGAGTGGGTGGATTGAACCTACAACAGGAACGCGAGCTCGTTCTGACAGTTTCTTTTCTTTTTTTTTTTTTTTTTTTAAATACATATATAAATTTTGCGTCTCTTTTTTCGGTTCGATGTCCCTCTTCGACCGATGTCCCGAAACGCGCGACATGTGTGACTCGAAAATCAAAAGGCAACCGCTGCGGTAACGCGAGTAGTGCCGTCCTCTACCTCCACCGAGTGCACTCGAGTTGCGCGGCGTGTAATTTGAAAATAATAATAACACGACCTGTGCGCGCGTCACAATTCACGCGCGGCAATTATAATCTCAAGTGTCAAAACGCGAACGCGAAAACGCCCGACCGCCCGCACGGTATAATATTATGCAGCGGCAAACTTCCCGACCAACCTCGAGGGATCGCGCAGTGAATAGTGATGCAGTTCGTACACAATTATGCATGCACATATTATTATTATTATTATTATATGCGCGTAGAGTGGCACGGAAGTTGATGCGCATTTCCGCGTAGATGGTATTAATATACCGCAGCAGTCGATTCCGACACTGTTGGCCGTGTGCGACACAACATTATAGTACACAGCTCGTATAAAACATGACGTGCAATATACAGTAACGCTAGAATATTATATTTTATTCTATTCGATCGAAACGTTAGAAATATATTACGTCATGCACAATTTTTCATGTCTTTTGGCGGCGTATACGTATAATAGGTATATAATCATTATTCATTATGTAATCCGCATATTTATGTATATGTTTGGGTTTTTAACTGAACATAGTGTATAATATTATCGACATTTCAGTCACATTATTATTGCGTTTTCCTAAAAAAGTTTACATATTTTATTTTTATTTGAACTAGTGCTTGTATTTATTTTATTATTATTTTTTTTTTTTACATACTCGTATATATGTATAATGTACCGATTTCTTATTCGTTATAATATACAGAAATAAAAATACTTTATACTTATCTATTTTTATTTTTAAATACTTCATTTTTTTTTTAGGCGAGCACTTGGACTACTGCTGTAAAAAATGGTTCATTTTTTTAAAATTCAAAACAATTTTTTTCGGTGTATGTTTCTCATTTTAAAGAAATATATTTTACTTATTTCATTGATTTAGAAATACTTTGGATGCAGGGTTGTGCATAAACAATTTCAGTTTAAAAATAGAATAACGTATGCACGTTTGATTTTATATTGTCATCGATGACAATATAAGAAGAGACGCAATTAAATATTCTGCCTATTTTACCATATTAAAAGCTATACCGGAAGTGCGGGAAAACGCGGTGGCCTTTAATGTGCAAATCGCGAATACGGTAGAAAATGGAAGTTATGGCGTGTACGTATAGCATATTGAAATCGGGCATATAATATAGTGATCGAACTGAAACCTTTAGTATTTCAATAATGAACGATCACAACACAATACCCACTCTCATCACGAACTATTTTCATACAATTTATAATATTATTAGAGCATATTATATACGTAAAATAACATATTATACTATATTTAATTTGGAGATGATTTTATACATTTATTTATACACCCCCAACGGCGATGGTAGGCTAGATAGCGCTCAACGAATGTTACATTATAATTTATAATACCTAATAATAACTATATATTAAGAAAAAACCTGTAAAAATATAATTTATGATAGCGATTCACGTTTTTCATTATATTTGATACACGATGATATTGCACGAGTAATACAAGTCAGAGGACGAATTTAGTGTAAAGTGGTTTTATTTTTACAATCACAGGTGCGTGTTATTATTATTATTATTTATGTGAAAAAAAGGGATTATACGATTTTCCGATCGATTAAAAACGGGTGTAAATTAAGCATAAGGTTAAATTAGATGAAGTAATGTTGTGTTGTATACTTTGGGGATTTATCCGTCATCGTTTGGCTCGGTTAAGTGTTGGAAGATAAAAACTTACATTTTAAATAACTAAATAATTAACTGGGCTTGAACTATTCAACGTTAAGCCAAAATGTGCCTTGATTTTAAAGACGAATACAACCGAGATAAGTTTGATAAATAACGTCACACTAACGTTGCCAAATAATGCATTTACCTCGCAAAAAATGTAAAGTGACAAAACATTGAATTTATAAAATAAATATACAGACACGTGCTCAAATGTACCGTGACAATACATCACAGCAGAGTCAAATAACAACTGCGGATAGATGCATCCATTAGACGGACAAAATATATAAATCAAGTTAGGTGGTTTGTTGTTATTAAGTTTAGTAAAACGTGACTTTACAACATCACACTAAACATTTGTTTGTTTTTATTTTTTGTTATTCTTACATAAACGGTAAATCTATAAGCATACGACATACTGTATATTTTGATAAACTTTGGATATAATATTTCAATTACAAACTCAATTTTTTCAAATTTATTTTTTTTTAGCAACAAAATAAAGGAATGACTGTATAGAGAACCTGTCGGTAGTATAATATTAAATTTAATAATTCGGTGTACAAGTAAGGTAATTTTTTTCCGCAGGCATTTTTATAACGTAGCAAGATAAAACTTATACAGACTTTGTTTATTCATTCATTTATTTATTTTTTTTGAAATAAGGTAAAATTGAAGTAATGAAATAATAATATTTACGTTTTTGTCATAATGACGAGAATGATACTCCTGAAAATCGCTAATTAATTTGTTTTATATTTAAGTGAAAACGTAGGCATGGTGTATTACGAATTTCCGAGAACAGTATCATCGTATAATTACTTACTACCGGGACCGTAGCCTCCGGGGAGGGGGGTAAAAGAAGGCATTGTTCCCTGGTTTTAATTGTTGCCTCTCCTCCCTGCCCCTAAAAAGTTTGTTACCCGAAAACAAAACTAAATCTCTATAACGTAAGAAAAAGACTACTACAAATTTCAATGATTATATTTTAAGTGAATAATCTGGTACTTAAGCATATGTCGAAAATTATACTAGCATTTCATTATTATGTAATTTTTACCATGTTATTGACCTAATAAAACTGAAATGAAAATTCGTTTTGAAAAAAAAATGATAAGCATATTAAATATCTTAATATTAAAATTCTTTCAAAAGTAGAAACAATTTGTGTAAAAAAACTATTTAAAAGAAAATACTATAATTATTATTAAATAAAAAGCAAATTAAAAAAAAAAAAAAAAAAAAATAATAATACTATAACTAATGAGGATATTTTGTTATAGCTTTATCTAAAACGTAAAGCATTCCAAGTTATATTTGAAATGATAACAGCAATTGAAGTATTTGGATGTAACTCAACAGTTAGCGAATCGACATTTTTCTGCTTAACCAGACTTGAGAATCCTCAACGGCAATTAATGAAACATAACCGGTTTTCCAACTTGGCTTTATTGGCGTTAAAGTCCAAACGGACTGAAAACTTAAATTTGGACGTATTATTAATGGATTTTAATAAGTAAAATAAAAGAAAATTACAGCTGTATTAATTAAAAAAAAAAAAAATTATTTTTATTATTTTAATTTAAAATATTATTTAGTTTATTTTTTAAAACAAAATTCTTATTGCAAGCCCTAAAAAATATTCAAAGTTTAGTTTTATTGAGTTATATTTAGATAGTTATTAATGGATTTAAGACGGAAATTGACAGCAGAATAAATAAACTAAAAATAGTATCAATATTGTTTTTTTCTAATTTCCCCTTTAAAATTTGAGTTTCCTATGGGTCTGCTTACTATTCTAAAAGTCTAAACTCATTGAAGAATTTTACTGACGCTTTGATTTGGTTTATAAAATGTCAACTGCTTATATCGATTATTATTGTCGAAGTAAAGACAGCAAAAGTGTTGGGTAAAATAATTTTATTAAAAACGATTATTAAACCGTATTTCTCCATACATATTGACGTTTATCGAGGTTAACAAAGAAACATCTGGTAAATCTCAAAATCTTTTCTTTTTTTTTTTTAACATAAATATATTTTAAACAATACCAGATTTATATAATGGAACATAAAAATAAAAAAAAATGTAGCAACGTATCATAATACTAAAAATATTTTACACCCACTCACTGCGAACAGGTAAATTTCACGTGGGCCCGGCTGGGGTGGGAGCTGCTGTACGGGGCCGCCATCGCAGACATTTCGCATCGATTTCTTTGTAGTCTGATCCTCGACGTTTTGACCTTTCCAAATATTCGTCAATCACTTCCTGTGAACAGATTTAAACATTAAAATAAAAAATGTATAATTTAAGTCGTATACGGAGTAGGACGAGTTAATATCCGGACAGCATACATGTGTAAAGTAGTGTAATGTTCTTTTTTTAATCGAACATGTGTATTATGCACAAATCAAAAATACGTTTAAAAATGTTGATGAAAAAAATAAATACGTTCACATAAAACAGAAATGTCAAAACGAGTACGGTTTTTGTACGTCTTGTTTCATATTAGATCTAATTTTAACGTTGAATAAATAATAAATTCTAGTCACAAGCTAAAATATACTATGTTTTTAATGGAAAATTAGTATCATCAGTGATCCACAGCGTCTCTACTTATAAAATGCGAAAGTCGTCCAACCCATTCGCGTTATTTTTATAATCTAATATACGATAATTCACAGAAATGCACGACGCGAGATAAAGTAACCGCAATAGTATAACACATAACGTTATATATTAATGCTATATGATCAGAAATCGTGTGGCAGTCCGTTTTATATCTATAAACTAAAAATCGTCAAAAATCGGATTAAAAATATAACCTCGTCAGAAGGAGCAGTGTGGCAAACGACAAAAATCATACTAATCAATCGCCTATTAATTAAAGTCGTTTGATATTAATTAACTAGAATTATACCGTATAGGCACTAGAGACATATTAAAATAATAGTTGATTTGATACGTGTATAATAAAATTATTGCAGTATTGTTGCAGTGTACGTACGTAAATGGTAATAACTAATTTTAATAAAATCAAGCCCGGCCACTAGGCTTTTGATTGATAACGAAAGATTAAAGTATCTTGCATGGCAATACATTATTAGGCAATAGAGAGGTTAAGTTGTATAGCGTTTAATTCTCTAAAAAATTATATTTGTATTATACTTATGTAATGTAATAAATACCAATATACATATGTAAAGATCAATTGATATATACTTTTTATTTTAAATAGATAAAAAAAACGTGTACAGATAAAGGTGTACAATGTAAAAAAATATAGAAAATATTTTTTTTTTTTTTTTAATAATTCAATTCAATTTTAAATTTTAAGTGGAGAAAGTGAGTGAGGGAGCAGTTGAGTTATTGATTTTATAGTATATGTATTAACATATCAAATATTTTGTATATGTACTAGCTGTTCAATCATCAATTGCTTCATACTTAGGCACATTCCAAAGGTTTTTAGTGTAAATGTGTCATGTATTTCAATCCTTTTATGTTAAGTACACTTAATATCGATGGTACAGTCGATATTAATATAATATATAGCCGAATTATTGTGTTCGTTAGAACCGTGATTAATAAACGACCGAAAAATTTGTTTGTTTAAAAAAAATCGTCTACGACTGCATGGACCTAAATATGAAACTTTATTATCAACTAAAATAACATTATATTTAACTCATTTAACAGAGTTTATTGGTGGTCACGTTTTTATAATACAGCCTAAGGACAAAATCTTCAATATTTTATAATTTTATACTTTGCTAAATTGTTTGTTAACATTTTCTATGAAGGAAAGAAATTATATTTTTATGCCGGGGCATTAATTGTGTTACGTAAAATTACAAATTACCCGTCTAATTTGGAAAGCAGAAGAGAAAAAAACTTAAATAACGTAAATTACAATATGCATAAATATTATTATTATTTTTTTTTTTAGCGATCAACGAAGTTATAACACGCTATGTGCTGCACGCGATTGTTATTGTTAGGTACCTACACAAAAGTATAACGAAAGCATAGTCACAGAATATTGTCAGTGATTAGAAAGGTTTTTAATTTGTTAATAGTAATAATAATAAAGAAAAAACCGAGAACCTAGTCATTCATAAAAACAAACAACATCACGATTTTTGAACCCATTGTTTTTTCAAATGCATCTGATATATTATAATATATTAAGAAAATATAATTAAAATTATCTTAAAACCTTATATTAACACATCCGAATAACGTTAATTAATTTTTTTCCTATCATTTAAATAGTATGATATTTAATTGGTACTTTTCAATCTCTCTGGCTTCGTTCATTTTACCGAACCAGCAATTATAATTGGGTATGTAATAAATCAGATTTTCGAAATTTGATAAATATTGAACAAATTATGTCCGGTAAATAATGTGATAAAGTAATAATATTACTTTTAATTAATAAACAGTTTTTGTGTTTAACGCGTTATTTTTAAAATTAATGTTCTTCGACAAGGATGGTGTAACTTGATCAAGTGTTTTAAAAAAATCGATAACGAAACAGAAAATTACCAAAATATAAGAGTCATTATAATTCTAGTTAAAATAAATAAATTTGAATGCATATTAAATAATACATTAGTTCTTTATAGAATGCACTATAGCTAAAACTAAATCAATTAGGTATACAATTTTTTTTTTTAATATTTCTAAGAAATGTTCTTAGTTAAAAAAAAAAAAAATATAATTTCATACCTAAATTGCAAAATACAAATACCTACATAAATAATAAAACTTGAGATTATTAGGTCAGTAAATACAAATTATTAACGATTTGTTCCCAAATTAATTCAATTTTTTGGAACTAGCTAGGAATTAGTTGCCAAAATCCTGTATATATAATTAATTAATAATCAAATATTATAGGAATAATATAAACTTTTGACGGTGGCACTTTTACGGAGCATATATTTTCCAATTAGGTATTATTAATTATACACTAAATAACTCTATCTGGGCTAGATGTTTTATTACTGCAACTAAAATATTAATTCAAAATCACAATGCTGTAGAAATAATGTATCACAATAATATTAAATTGAATAATATCTTGTTATTTATGACATACTGGAATTAATTAAATTACAAAATTGTACTAAAAATACAAATATTATGTACAAAAACAAATGTTTTGATATTATGTATTATATGTCCGACGTACGTATAAAATTGAATGTACTTATGTAGCTTTTAAATACTATAAGTACAATGATGATTATATGGTATAAATCATGGTTCAGAATAACTATTTCATGTACAATAAATATTACTGCTTGTGTTTTTTCAAAACATTTTTAAATAAGAAATGTCTGATAATTGTGCATAATACTTAAGTTTAAAAACTATTATGCTTAGAAAATATCTTAAGTATGTGTAAAACACATTATAAATTATAACGCTACGTGGCATATCGCATGCAGTGTTCCCTGCGAGGAGCTACAATATCGATTTTCATCGATGGAATTTTATATTATTACATAAAGTGTCCGTAACTTAATACCAAAACGGTTGCGTTTAATAATATAAATATAATATATTTTGTGATGTTTAACACACTAGTCCATAAATATTAACACATGTTCGTTTAATGCAAATTATTATACACCTATAATCTATATATATAAAAGGTACAAAAGAGAAGAAGAACTCGATCCCGCCACTACAACAGTATCCGAAATTTAAACAGTAAACACGACAAGATGTGCAAGTAATCGAATTTCCAAAACACACAACAACAACAACAAAAAAAAAAAAATTAATATTTTACTAATAAAACCGTTAACCGTAAAACAATATTTAGTGTCTCGCATTAAAACGTGCTGATGGCTCTGAAAATGGTGGAAACACAACGACCCCGCAGTTGGCCAAAAATTATGTTTGGACCCTCAAGGCAACCGTTTTACGTCAAACAGTGTAAATAAAGAACAAACGCAAAACAATATAACCAAAATATTTGACATAGGTCTGTACTGTTTGAAGTAAAGAGTATTTTTTTTTTTTTTAGTCAGTGATTGTAACAATATTTTTAATATTACACGTAAGTACACAATATATCATATAAATATGATAATTATATCGATAATTTGATAAGCGATTGGGTTTCAGACTTTAATATATTATCACGGTACAGAAGATATCTTAAACAATAGCGCAACTGAATCTGATGCGAATAATGTGTAGACTGCAATTTCCGGACGCGCTTAAGATAAAAGTATAAATCCTTATTTACGGTCTTGACGTCGTCGTTGTGGTACAATGATATTACTATCTGTATGTCTATCTATAACTATCCGTCTTAACCGGACACAGCCCCTTGCGCAGCGTTCTGCTTCACCTTAACCACGGCTAACGGCGTTATTTATTTTTTTTTTTTATCTCGCTACAACGAGCGGATTTTTTTTTTCCCCCCCCCCCCATCTAATAACAGTTTACGATAATAATATATTGACAGTTCTCTAGTGTATGCCGGAATAACATACTATCAGTCGCGGAACAATGACGCATTGTCGTTAAAATATTACTATCATAGTTCGCGTCGTATTGTGCATATAATTATTTTTGGGCTGAGTGTTTTTTGATATTCAAACGGATACACGTAAAAGTGACGTATTTTAATAATATATATGCTACATATACAACATACGTACGATGTATCAGTTGACACATAGTTAACTACTTAACTGAGACTTTTTAATAACACAGCTAGGATTTTACAAGCCAATTGCAGAGTCAACGTGTGTACCACGACCAAGTAAATAAGAAAGGGGGGAAATTTGATATGTGGCGCCTCAAATAAGTGAAATTAAAAGGCTGCCAATAATATCAATATATATTAATTATAAAAAATTAAACAAAACTATAGTTTACGATATAAAATGTGTAGTCTGCAGCAACAATCGGTATTATATAGGCATAAACGACAGCAATGCACGGATCTAGATTCTTATCACAGTTATTCACAGAGATACCATGATTCAATAAACTATATTAGTTTTTACTATTCAATTTATTAATAGTAGTAACAACGTTTTAACGTTTATGATGAAGTGCTCGGTTTTAATATATTTTAATCTATCAATTTATAAGAGTAGAAAAATGAGGATTTTTAGCGAGGTCGAAAAAAGAAGAAGATTAAAATGAAATAATTATAAAAATATTTTCTTAAATACACATAGTGATATCTTTTCTGATCTTGAGGGACTACCTCCCATAATCCCACTCATATGGAAGGAGAGAGAGCAGCTTGAAAATTTTGCTCTATGACGCCAATAATGGCTTAATATAGCTTTACTATATGAGCACAATGATTTAATGAAATTTATGTATTTTTTTTAAATTCTAAATTAACTCCCAGTCATCGAAAAATGTTTTCAGTTGTACTAATTTAACGAATCAAATAAAACAGTATAGTTAAATATGGAAGAGTGGTTATTAAAATGTACATAATAAATTATTATTAGTTCTATAACTTCATATAAAGACGGTAGTAAATAAACTAAAATAGTAATTGTTCATTTACATATTTTATACACATACATATAAGCGTGTGTGCGGGAGCATCTATAATAGTAAATTCAACATATAATTTCGTTTATTGTTTTAAAATTGCAATTTATATTTTATGTTGAAAAATAACGTTCACGATTAAACAGTTTATATCATACATTTTACGCGATATACAATATATTATGTATTAATTATGATTGTAGATGATTGAAGATAAAAAAATATCGAATGAGCAATTTACAGTTAGATTAGCAACATTGCAGGCTATAAATAATTTGATATACCTATATTATGTCATACATATTATAGACAATGCGTATCCTCCTCTCGCACCATATTTACTATATACCACAAACAATCTAGTGTCCCTCGACTTGAATATAATAGACGAGTACCTATCCATAACGAATACTGAGTGGTACACTATGAGTGGATGGAACACGGGAATAACATTAAAGGTTATTTTACCATTAGTCAGTTGACTTGAAATTTAACTAACCTAGGTTTAATTATAATTTGTAGTTAATTTTGATCGTTTTACTAATTAAATTTAATCATTGTTGTAGAGATTTAAACTGGGTTCTGTCGGCTAAAGTTAATTTTATCTTTAAAATACATAGTTAAAACTAAAATTGTTATTGAAATCTGATTTAAATGTCCACAAAGACTTTTTGAACTTATCACACATGAGAAACACCGTAAAAACCAATTAAAATAAAATCAAAATGAATAATTGAAGTATATTGAAAACATATAGAAGACAAAACGTATTTAAAACCTGTACGTTGATATAGAAACATAAAACCTATTATAAACGTTTGTAGACGATTCAGTAAGGTATTTTGTTCATTAGTAATTACTCGTTAATACTCTTCTGATAGATAATTTGAAAAACAAATAATTAAATACCCACTTTCCAATCACTGGCTCTCGAAGTCATGAAATCAACGTGGATAGTAAAATTTGCTTTTCAAAATGATATTTTTAGATGATTGAATAAGTTCAATATATGTACACTAAGATGTAACGGAAGAATCGGAAAACGGTTGATAATGGTGAAAAGATGTCCTCATTTAAAAATTGCTACACTTCCAATTCAATAATACTTAGAAAAATAAATTATAGAAAATACATTTATTTTTAAATAATAACATTTGCACTGTACTTTAAATTAATGTTCATCCCAATGTTTAAGAACATGTGAACTTTTTTCAACATCAAAAATGTTATTAATTATGTTATTATTTTTTTACTTTGAATTTTAAATGTATAAGAAATCAATTTCTAAAGTAAATTGTAAACTGTAAGTATTGAACAAACTATTATTTAATATTAATAAATGAAAATCATTATCATTTTTTTTTTTATAAAGATCGTGAAAGTTGATTTTAAAATTTTGAAGAAATGCCTATTATAAAAGATAAATTTAAAAAAAAAACCGCTATAACTATGCATAATATGAATGTAAGTACTTATTATTTTATTTTATCGGAAACTTTCGGTTGGTCTTGCATTGAAAGTGCCTATATAGTGTACATTATATTTGTGTTTGAAAATCTTTTATTCTTCATATACTATGTACATAATTACGTATTGGTTTCTGAATGGATAATAAACAGCTATAGTGTACATTAAAGGTTTTTAGTCCAAACAAAATATACATTAAATGAACTAAATATTATTAAACAATACAAATCGAACCGTAGCTAATGGATTCGATTTTAAAGGGACAATTAAAAAAACTCAAAACATGTATAAAATGTTATATTAAATCCTTTAATGAAACAAATTCCGTAAGTTAAACTCTTGATAAATTGTTTCTTTGAACAGTCTCTAAAAGTTTTAATAAAGGAGTAAACGTCATTAGGACTCAAAACCTAATACTTGGTCGAGTTACAACGCCATACTGTATTGTATATTATCATATAATATTGTTGAGGCTTTATGTAAACCATTTATAGTTTGCATCAAGTATTTAATAACTTTAAATTACATTCTTTTAATATTTTTGGAATATGAACATCGATAATTAACAATTCTACCATGATCCATAACTAATGAATAAAACAATAGTTTCATTCGTAGTAGCAAAACCATAAATATTGGAATTTTGAAGAAGTAAAAAAAAATATTGTAATATTGTGCACAAAAGATTATTACGTGAATTCGCGTTATGATGTCAGGCATGATTTTAATAACAAACCATCATTCGCTCAACTAATAATAATAAAAAAGTATAATCGATGTTTCATTATTGACAAAATAAAATTGGATTATAAAATAAATAAGCTGATGTTTCGTATTGCGGGAGAAATAAAAATACTCAACAGTCGAACGATGATGACGACTACCCATCGTCTTTTCCGGAACGTGTAACCTGTGTCTATAACCATTCAAGCAATCCGAAGTCTGTGTAAGTTAGTAAATCCGTTTTGAACGATAAGGAGGACAAACACTAAGTCATGTTTCACAGAAACTGTAAGTCAACAGCCAATTGATTTACATTTAATCAACTACCAAAAGCTGTTGAAAACAGTGAGTCAATACACACTTGATTTTCTCAATCATCAGGTATAATACGTACATCATTAATTGCTAGGGAGTATCTGTAACTGAAAGTATTTATACAGTTTTTTGATTTTACGTATCGCCAGACAGTATCAAAATATAAGTACCACCCTCGAGTCATGGTAATAATTAGGACTGTAACCTAAGTTTATTACTATCAGCATTGTAAAAGATACTTTTAAAAATATTTCAAGTATAGATACAGAAACTTGTTTCAAAAAGTATTTAATATTAGGACTTAACCTTACCCAACTAGGAAAACAAAAATATTAGAGGAAAAATGTAGATAATTGTTATTTATAAATACCTAATTAAAATTATTTGAAATTTTTTCCACAAAATCTATTTTAAAAAATTAGAATTTTTTGACATTTAAAATTTGATAAAAATATTATAGCACATCAATTTACGTTAGTTAATATAATATTTAATTTATTTTCTAAGTATGAATGAAAACTGTATAATTTAAAATTTGCTAGCTTCAATTGGCTGTTTGGTATTTTGATTTTTATAATGCATTTTGTGATAAGTGTACATAATTTATAAGATTATACATGAATAGTAAATAAATTTACCAAGATTAAATGTGTACTTAAAATAATGTATTACTTTAATGCACATGATATTAGGTGTAGTACCTACAATATAAAGTAAGCGTAAAAGTTATTAATTTGATTTTATATGATATAACAATTTAGATATTTAATTGAAATCGGGAATCCCCTCAGTTACTTGCAGGGTTTAAAAATTAATACATAGTTATATTGATTATTTTCTCTTTAATTTAAATTATGTTTACAAATATTAATTATTGTATCAAAATTTCATTTAAGGTGCACCGATATTGTTTTCTTTATAATCGATAAAGTAATATTTTTAATTAACCAAGTATGCACATGAGTATTTATTTGCTGTTTGAAGCACTGGGATAGAAAGTCTTTAGACAGAATAATTATATTTAGTTTAGATTATGGTTTGAAATTAATATACCAGAAGTCAACACGTAATAAATTGGTGGCGATTTTATAAATAAATATATTCAAATAATTGAAAATCTACATTTAAATGTGACGTCTTTGAAACCTAAAAAATAATGTAAAATTTATTCACGAATAGAAAAATAATAAAAAAAAAAACTGATCAAATCGTAACAGATAGGAACATGTGAAAATTGAATTATATCACGATCATAGATAGTTTTTTTTATCATCATCGAATAAGCAATAAAATTAAGCAACTTGAAGTTTTTAAAAATAATACACCGTGGTTACTTTTATTGTGTGTATATATTGAATAAACAGAACGAGAAATTAAACATTCCCATTTAATTATGAATGCCCCGTAATTTTTATCTTTAATCATTATTTGAGATTTTGATAAGATAAATATTCTAAATGATTTATAAATATCAATTTCGGATCCTACATTTCAATAAGAATATTAATATTTAGATTTATACCTTGAGAAAAACTAAATGTGGATTTAGTTAAATTAAAAAATAACTGTATTACGGAACTAAGATCAATACTTTTTTTTATAAGAAATATTGTAAGTGACCAAAAAAAAATTTTAAAAGATAACTGAGTGAATCAAAAAAAAAAAAAAAAAAAAGCAATCAACTGTATAATAATAAACTAAATGCGTAGACTGAAAATCAGTGATAAAGAGTAATACGGGTTAACGGTATAATAAGAGCTATAGTTAAATTTTACAAAAATATATGAATATTGTTTATATTTAACAAACATCATATTTGGAATTAAAATATATACCAGGAAAACTTAATCTAATGTATATTATACATAAACGTTCTGTATACTCGTTGAAAATATTTGTTTTAGATTTTTAACAAGTCGAATACTGAATTAGTCTACAATAAGGTTATATAATATTTTTCATCTGTGATCAGTATATATATATATTATAAGAACCCAGCAGCAGTCAATACTCGAAAAAGATTTTAGTTGGAAATGTTTCCATTTTTTTCCCCTTCGATTGTCCATCGCAAACAATAACGAAAAATCATTTCGGCCGTTTATTAGGCGGACAAATATTACAAAATCAATGTGTGTTTTACACAATATATCATATCATAGCGACGAGAATGAGCACATTAAGTACAATAATGATTTGTCGACGGTCCTGTTATTTGGGTATCAGCGCGTGTGTAAAATGGGACTTCCGCTGCATGCGCGCGCACACAAGTTTTGCGCACGCCAAAAAGCGAGTCCGAACATAACTATTATACAACTATCTAACATATAATATAAGAATGCAAGTCAGCTGCAAGTCTGTCGCTAAAGTTAATTACGTGTTAATTTAGGGTAGGGACGAGCGACCAATATACTACAACAGTCCACAACTTTTACATTATACTTCTAAAATACTTTTATTTTCATCATTATTATTACTATAATAAATATTATTTATTACCATTTATAGCTGTATCGCGGTGATAATAAATAATGATTTTAACAGTAATAACTCGAAACCTCATGGTTCTATAGCCGTAATACACTTTCAAAGTGTTAACCGTAATATTCCTTGACTACACATACAATATAACGTAATTGTGCGTGTACACAATACACAAGACACGTTAATTGTCGACTGAATTAAACACATCACCAAAAAATAAACATAAATATATATATTGTGCCTATATTTTGAATTCTCTAAAAACTACCGACAGAAAAACTGGTTAAATAAATTAATTTTTTATAAATTATAATATATTTTGATTTTTAGATTTTTCGAACATCGATTATAAGTTTAACGAAAAGAAAAAATTGACAATAAAAAAAATTTGGAACTTAAAAACAAATTAAACATTTTGTGCTTATACATGCATTGAAGATTTGTAATTCAAGCTGCAAGTATATACGTATTTTAAAACGAATCACAGAAACAAAATATAATTACAAATCTTATATTATGATTTATAAGAATTGAGTTATTCAAATTATTAGCTAATTAGTTACGAGATATTACGTTTTAAATTAATAGTCGTAATACTAAACATGGGCAGGTACACATAATTACAATTGTATAATGTAACGGCAAAACGTTTCACGAATAACAAAAACCATAAAATAACGTTAATGTTTATATTACAATACATCAACATAATAATTAAAATATTTATCTTTAAAATCGACAAGTTACTATGAACTATAAAATTGAAACTACGGGTGCCGTGGAAGAAAAATAATTTACGATCAAATTTAGCAGTAAAAATAAAAGAACCAAAATTTATTTTAGAAAATGTTAAGTAGATAAATATTATTTTACAAGACTGTTAAATAATAATTATTGAAAAATTATATTTATTGTGCGAAAAGAAAACTTTGGTGAGAAAAGATGGTTCATAACGAAGCCTATAGATCTTTAAGTGTGATAATTATAGTATAGAGAAAATATTATACTAAGATTTTATTTTATGGATATTTATCTAGGACCATTTTACGAGTACGATATAGTTTAGAGCTAGAACTAAGTCTATTGTTACATAAATCCGACTCGTATGTTTATGTAAGCATAAATTAATACGGTTTTTCGAAAATCCACGTTTTGAAAATAATTTTCTAAAATAGGATGTATAATATTAACTGTAAATTTACGATAAAAACTACTTTTTCACCACTATACAGTGATTTTCTCGGTAAATATATGTATTTTGAAAATATGCTTTTTATAAACATAATTTGAAAAAAAAATTTATCAATGTGTAGAATACAATAATTAATTGGTATATTTGCATAATATATGGATGTCTGGTTATAAGACTAGTATGATATACATTCAATGATTATGAGTTTATAAATTGGTGAAAATGAATGAAATACGAAAATATAGTTAAAACAAATTACATAGAAATGCATTTATTGCATAGCAGTATTTATTTAATTGGTTAGCAGTGTACAATAGGTAGGTGCCTATGTTTATTTTTTATTCTATTGTAGTATTTATAAGAATAAATGGTACAAATCGCGAGGAACATAATAAACATACATTACGACAAGTACAAATTCGTTATCATATTAAATTATACTTTTTCGAAGACAAAATACTTATGTATAAAGAGCGTATTACATTTTAGCCGGAAATCTAGCAGCACATTTTAGGGTACCGAAACACCGAATACTTATAGGTACTTATATAATAATATGTCCTATTGCCGTTCTATAGCTTCGATTTAAAAGGCTTGTATTATGACATGTATACATGCAGATATAACATACAATTTATACTAAAAATAAGATATAGTAAGTCGTAGATCTTTTGGGATAGACGTTCGGGAGTTAAGCATGAATTTTGTATTAGTTGACCCGTTGGAATCAAATAAAATACGTGTATTACCTGTTTCTTGAGTATGATGTGCTTTCCCTTCCAATATTTCATCATGCCGAGGGCTTGGAGCGTGCTCACTATATCATAGGAGTTGATAGCCAGTTCTTGACTCATGTCTGGAATTCAAAATTTTAAATTACGTTAACCGATTGTTTACAATATATTTCCCACGTGATTCTGTCAATTTATATATGCCCAAGCATACAGTTTTCATATTATTATATACTGTAGACCTACAATGATTCCAGTTTTAGACCTATGATATACATAAATATATTATATTATACACAATTCGCATTGTAACATAGACACGACCACGCGCGGAATAGTATTGCGCGCGATGGTGTTATGATGCACCACATCTGAAATTGCCCGCAATTTGGAATATAGCGTATATAATAATATGAGTCCTATATCAATAAATTATATGTACGCTCGGCACTAACACGCTTGAAAAAATCACAAACATTTACAATAATACGATATAAATATTTAAATACAATTTCAACTTTAAATAGAGTCTTGTATGTATCATAAGTTAGTGTATAATAGCTTTGCACGATAGAACGACCCTCAAATGTATTTAATTTAAATTAAATGTCATTCGATGGGCCGAGTATGTCTGCAATCTAAAGTTTAAGAAGTATAATATATTAAGTCATCACGTTCAAGGCATTACATAATTAATTGATAATGAGGAAAATATACATTATATACGTACACGAGATATATAGTAAACAATATTATATAATGTACGGTGTATATACTTTAGGGAAAATATACTGAATTTGGATTTCCTGGGATTGAAGTTACATTATACGCACAAAGAAAGGAATGACTGGGCTTTGTTTGAAGTCCCTAACATGTTTCTGAAACAATATATTTTATTTATAATTAGACTGGTTCAAAACACAACTTGGTGTGGATAATATAGAAACTGATCAACAATACTGGTAAGTTGCTTAACGTTATCACTCATGAGTTATTTGTTCAGCGGTCTGAATAACAAAGGATTTCATAAGCCTATAAACGATAGAGTTGAACATATATTATACACGTTTTGATAACTCTAAAAGTAAATATGGAACCCGGGTAGCAACAAGAATGTAAGAACGACTGTCAGTAGTTGTCGAATGTGCAAACTTACTATTTGAAAACAGCAAGATCCATAACAATTTATGAGCATTATACTATGTAACTGAGAACTATCGAGAACAGAAAAACAAATAGATGATCGCTAAAGCACTAAAGAGAAGTTGAATATGACTTATATAACAAGTAAATAGTTTAGATAAACTATAATAAATTAGACATTAAAACTATGTATCTCCAGTGTATAAGTGTCAGTGGTGAATAAAGGAAACTGAGTATAATGAAATAAACTATTTTAAATACTGAGTAATATTTAAACTTAGTAATTGATGTAAAATAAAATCAACTATAATCAAGGAATCATGTTATTGTTATCTTATCTAGTCTATTTAATAATAAAAAATAAAAATATATAAATATTTTAATTACATAACGAATATAATTTGTTTTGAAATCCAGAAATTTTATATTGCATTCAGTATATCTACAAAGAAAATTAGTACATTTAAATATGAATCTTTATAGAAATAAGTAAGAAAATTCAAAAAAGATTCAAAATAATTATTTTATGAAACTTAGTTTTTTTAAGTTTTCAAGATTTTTATTCATATTTTTTCTAAAAATAAAAAAATATTGAATAATGAATTCAATCAAATCACGGTTAAAAATTAAATACAGCATATAATGATTTAGCAGCGTATAGTATTGAATAATTTCATTGATTTTTTTTAATTTTATTAAATACTTAATTTTAACTTTTACCTATGTAATCTTAATAAGCAAAATAAGCAATTAGCACAATAAATGTTGATTATATCATTAACATTCTTAGAAATTTAGTTGTACCTCAAAAAAGATCCGTAAATTTTGGTGTCTGGGGGCTGGAGTAATACAATCCAGAATACAAAATTTTATAAATAAATAAAATAATCAATAAAAAAAATCAAATTTGTTTAACTACAGTCCCTTGAAAGTGATGAAGAAAGGCATTTATAATTTTGTGATTGGACACTATGTAGAATAGATCGCGATTCAACATTTGATTAAATATTTATACATTTTTTTTCAAATTTATTTTTACCGACGAATGTATTTTTTTTTTTTTAATAACTTGCGTTTTAATTGAAATTTAATAAGCATCCGATTTAAATGTTTCTAACAGCTATAATTTTTATTAAATCAAAAACTTAATTTACTTTAACTTAATCTATTTTCATTCAATCGTAATTTTTTTTTTTTTTTTATTTATTTTAAAATATGATCAAAATTATTATCTTAAAAAGAAACCTATGTTATTCAACTAGAATTTGCTTACTACCCCTGTAAAAATAAAGACGCATTAATTTGCAACGGTAATACGGGACTTAAAGGATATCTTTATACCTACACATGATCAAACGAATCATCATAACAATACGCGACATCTGCGTGCATTCGAGGGTAGTGGTATATCCGACAAACCAAATAAGTAGGTAATTTAAGCTATACGACATATACTATATACCTACATACGCACTATGTTGCATTGCAAAGAGGAAACAATAGCGTGTGTATATTAAGCTAGAAGTCCTGGTCGGTTGCGAACGTTGATAAATGAACGAAAACCGTCTGTGTACGTAGGTAATCTTAAGGATTTCAATTGCACGGCCGTTATCATTAAAGCTATAGTGGCGAGGTTGTTTTATATTTTTTGTATTTGTTAGCCCCGGAGTAATTAAAAAAAATATAGTAATAATAATAATAGTAATAATGTACACATATATCATGATTAATAATACATCATTTTTAAACTTAAACATGTTTTTATTACGAGTCTAAAGGAATTACAATTTGTAACGATGGAAATATTTTATTGTAAAAGTGCTCATTTAATTAGTACACTATAACGAAATACTTTCATTATGTATTGTATATTATATGATTTATGAAAATATTTAAATCTGTTGAAATTATTATTAAATACATTTTTGTATTTTTAAAAAACTTGCTTTTTCTTTAGAATTCTAATGAAACATATTAATTACGAAATTAAAATAAGAAAATACTGTTATACAAATTGAATGAAAATAAATAAATAAGTACTTATGTAAAGAAAATATGGGCTTAATTAAACGAATAAACAATATCATATACAACTTGGAATTTTAAAATTGAAGTATAAAATAAACTTTTATCTGTATTATAATATAAATTCTCTACAAAAATATTTAAAATAATAATTTGTTTAATAAGCTTTTATAATAATATTAGGAAACTTAAATATGTGTATGTTAATAGTTAATGGTAAAAAAAAAAACTTTATCTATTGATGTTAATAAATTACTTCTAAAAATTCTAGTTTTATCGTAAATAATTTATTTTTAAATGAATTCAAATTAAACATATCCATTACAGTGTACTATAGATACACTCAACAAAAATGCTATATAATTCATTGAATTCTCTAGTTTTATGTTTTTTTTTTTTTTTTTAATACATGTATATAATACATATAATTGTATTATTTTTGCGAAATTCACGTCGTATTTTCAATATATAACCATGGAGGTCATGAAATACGCGGTTAAAGAAAAATCCCTCCTGGAAATAATCCAAAAAGTTGATCACATCAATAACGTTAACACGCGTCTCGGAGTACATGTTTTTTTCGGAGATGTTTTGTAAAGTTTTATACTTAAAGTTGAAAATGTAAAGCTCGTTTAAACTGGAGAGAGATGTTTTGTATGAACGTGAGACAAACTGCAATAGTAGAACAGACATTTTTGAATCGTCACTACGGTCAATACACACAACTAAGGAGTATAAGGACTAATAGTTGGTTAAATTTTCAAGTAAATCCATGTTTTCATAATAATTTAATAAAAATATCACATTATTATTCGTATCGATAAATATTGGGATAGAAAAATTTTAATTTTCAAAAGAAGATAAATTTATTATATTTACTGTAGGTCTTCCATAATTTGTATATTTACGATATCTGGTGGGTTTTCGCATTTATTGAGACGTTGCCAAACGCGATAAATATTCTAAGCTAATTTGGTTAATATTATGAATTTTTTTTTCTATATGTGAACAACAAAAATAAATAAACCATATTTGTTTTAATAGCAGTGGTTTTTTGTTTTTAGCCAAACTGTAAATCAAAGTTTTAGAAAAAAAATAAGACATACGTATAATTTACAAATCCTTTTACGTAATTCATTTATACTTTAATAGAATTCGTACAATTTTAAGACATTATGTTTAAAGAATAAAACTTGAGTTGACAGTAAGTTAATTGCTTTATACTTGTTAAATAATTAGGAAACTTTGATAGTTTAAAACGTAATACCGACAATACTGTATGTTTTATTCATTGAATAATAATTGTGTTTCACAGGAGACTTATTAGAAGTTACGTATACAATATACATGCACAACGCATAATATGAGTTTTCTCTAAATTAACGAGCTTAAATAAAACTTGTCACAAACAATCTTTACCGAGTATTGTGTTTAAATAAATACTACACTAGTAGTAAGAATTGTTAATTTTAAAATAATGATTCTTTATAGGACACAACGGTAACGGTGTGGGTGCATAATTAAATTGGTATTGTAGTACAGAGACGTATGCGCTATACGCATTTTTGAATAATATTCCGTTATCAGAGGTATAGAAAAATTGCGCGCCGCTTACTGGTTAAATGACGTATTTTGTTCTTTCATATATATATATATAACGGCATTCCAATTATTAATGCAAAATATAATGTAGAATACAGAAGAGTAATTAATCAAAAGTAAGAGTAATTCAGCTTAACATTTTCGTTTAAGTAATTTCTATCTGGTCCTCACATCTACGTTTCGAGTGACTTGTTTTAAAGCACAATAATTCATACCTACATTGCGTATAATACTAAGCACTTTGGAATTAGAAACATTTAGTATTTAAGTTAATTTAAGCGTTTTAAACAAATCATTTTTCTGATTCGAAAGATATTTAATATTCGTGTATTATGTCTGTACGAACTCTGGTGAGTTCGATGGGGTGTACGATTTTCATCAAATCTCGAGGGTGAAAAATAATAATAATAAAATCCTCGGTCGATTCGCCAAGACAAGTTCAAATACATTAAGTATATACACAAAATAATAATAAATCGCAAGCCTGTGGCCCGGTTTTCTTCGGTCCGTCGACGCCGTCACGGGCACGTTCGTCCGTATCGCACCGCCGTATACAGTTGTACATTGTCGCAGGTTATGTTCAACGCGCGTACACAATAAAATATAATAAACGAAGGGGTCAGTGATCTCTCTCTTAATATATGTCTACAAGGCGGGTTGTGTATGGCACGGATTGGGAGGGGAGGGTTTATTCGCCACCGTAATAATCGCGTTTTACGACGCAGTATAAAACTTATTATACACCACGTGCGCAGGTTTTTACGAGCCGTGGTGCACAGTGCGTACACGCGGTTCTTCGCATAATACATACAACCAGCAGAGTAAGTATTGTGTGCGCGCGTACAGGGTAGGCGGTAGGTATGTATGTATTCTCCGATGAGTTTTACACCCCGGTGATAATAATATCGTTGTCGACGGATGGCGATGCATCGGGGGAGGTCTGAAGCAAAAAGGGTTATAAAACGCGCACGTACGTACATATTAAACGTGTGTATGTGTGTGTAAATGTGTACATGACGAGGGCATTGCGTCGTTTTGCATGCGCGCACGTGCCGGCATACACACTAACACACAAAAATACACGTAAACGGGATCATCGATAAAATCCGTCAGGAGAGAGATGACAGTATAAATATATATTAAAACATACCATATAGGTGGATAGATGCAGGGACAATGACGACAAAAATGTATTAAAACAGTTTAGCGTAATACCTAACTAATTATACATGACGCGGACCTTGTGATCGACGTAAACGACAATATAATAATAATAAATAATAATAATAATAATAATAATAATATTTACCTTTTATGGACAGTTGTTTTCCACCTAAATCGCATAGGTACTGCAATAACACGTCTTTCCAGTAGCTCCTGTACGATATTAGACCCAAATCTGACAACGGTTTTTCGGGCGAACCGACTTTTCCTTCTACTCTGGTTAGCAGGTAACCTGTGTAAACACACAAAAAAAAGATCGGACGTTTAATGACACACCGTTACAAATCTAATGAATATTATCAATAATATTTTTTATGAATTTTTTTATGCAATGACGAATGACGGTTATTTATCATATACTAGCAAATGCAATAGTAAAACGACATCCAATTCCATATTTATTTATTTATTTTTATGATAGTATAAAATAACAAACTTATTTATACAAAATATATATTATTGTGGCCTGTGGGGGAAGTAATCCTATGTTCTTTCAAATCAATAACTTTATTTAAAAATATGAACTCAAAAAACAAAACATAAAAAAATTTTCATGTATTCATGAAAATGTATGAGCCAATAATTTATATAGGGCTTATTTTAAATCAATTTTGATTTTCTAAATCGAAATTTAAAAAGGTAGGCATTGGGTTAATTATCTTACCTTAATGAAAACAAATCCATGATAATAGGATTGAAAGATACGGAAACTTATGATGATTATTAAATTATAGTCACTACTCATTTAAATTATTTAATAGGTTAGGTTAAGCGAGGTAAACATTATATATTTTTACATTTTTGTTTTCTATGGAAGAGAATTATTGCACATTATACATATAATTTAACTATGTTTATTACAATTTAAAAATAACATTATAAATGTACCACACCGACGACAGCAATAATTATATACCACGGTCCACGATATGCGTAATCAAGTTTATATAATATTAATATGTGAATATTTTACTTGGATTTTTATAGTTTATAATCGCAAATTTTCATAACTATTATTTGAATCATGCCAACATATTATTATAATATTATAGAGACTATATTATTATCAGAGATGGAAATTTACCACAAAATACTATATTTAATGTACATACGTATACGTAACACGGTATTTAGGAAGATAACTTAATTTATGAGGGTCAATGGTGACTTAATTACATTCAACCCACGTTGGTGCAAACATATTGCATTTCTCCGATCAATATTGTACCACTCCTAGACGGTTTCCATTAAGCATTAATTTAATACTAATAATCATATAAAATGAATAAACCGTTTCAACAGCTATACAAAATATACCTACATATACTTAAGTGGCTATTTCTAAAGAATTTGAACAATTTCTAACAAAGATTTTATTGATATTAATTACATAAAATACTACGCGAGTACATAACATGATGGGAAAACTTTGATGCTAATAAAAAAAATTAATTAAATTTTGTTTGAGTAGTAACCATCAATTTCAAAAATAATCATAAATTGATGCACTATATTTATATAACTAACTATTGAATTAATGTCCTACTTGCCTATTAACATGGTATTGTATCAATACAATATGTTGTATTGTCTCGTTAATTGTTTAGCAATAATATTACGATTGTTCCTGATACCACAGCAAATAAATTTAATATTTTCTAACTCATTAATACACAATTATGTACTAAAATATGCAATTGAACTGATTGTTAAACAAAAATACAATTATAATTTTGGGTAGGGCACAAAAAATTAATTTAAGTAGGTATACATGAAATGATTGAAACATTTAAAACTGAGGTTAGTTAGTAACTATAAAATGTGTGAACTTTTTACCTAATGGATAATCTAGATTTTTTTTTATTACTAATGTTATTCAATTAACGTCAGATTTAATTAGATAATACTATTAATAATTTTAAATTTAAATATATTACGTATAAAACAAGGCCAATAACTTAGGTATTTTACAATAATGAATGTGTAAAATATTATTATTCAAACGACATTTTGCACACACCAATGAGATTTCTATAGGACCTGAAATCTGCATGCATCGTAAAGCGCTATATCCACTAACCAGCAGATGAAGGGGTTAAAAAAAAAAATGCAGAAAACCGATCGATACCTTCATTAATCTCCCCCTGACGTTTATTAAAATGCACTTAGCGAAAAATGTGAAGTGAAACATTTTGCAGTGAATATAATAAAAATAAAATAAAATCTACGGAAAGGATAAAAAGTCTGGATGTTGAGCACTCATCTCGCCTCACTCATCTTGGCGTCAGTCAATGTTTGGATTATCATTTTTATTATTATTGTGAGTTTGAAAGCAATGACTTGAAATGCGATTCACAGCAGAGCTTGATATAGGTGCTGCTACTGCTTAAATATGGTTAAAAAAAATTTATACTCGCAGTATTATTAATGCTTATAAAAATAATTGCATGTGTATTATGAATATATATTAAAAAAATAACCTGATATCGAAATAGTAGAATTGAAACCACTGGTGCAATGTATGTAATACGTAGTACTTCTAATTTTAGTTTTGAGCTTTAAAAAAAGCACTGTTACAGTTCTATTTTTCTATATTTTAAATGATTTAAGAATAGTAAAGATAATACGAATATAAAATTTGTAAGACTTAAACATTTCAAATACCCTAAAGAAACTTGTCATTATTCAGAAAAAAAATGTAATTTACTAAAATTCTAACTTATAGGTAAGTTTAAAATGTTAATAATTTAAGCTATAAGCAAGAAAGATTTAATATAAAAACAAGATATAAAATTAGAAAATTTCAAAATTCTATATTATGTTTATTAATAAATAGATAATCCAGGAAACAGATTTATTCGTGTTAATGTTTTTGTTACCGGCTAGGAAGTTGTTTTTTGTATGTAGCTAATATACAGCTGTATATCAAATCCAAGTCAAATTTATTATCTATTTAAGCATTAATTATACTTAAGGAACATTTCTCTACGTTTACCTATCAATTATATTAATTATACAAGCATATTTAAATACATTTATATTATAGGTTAAACTTTCAAAATGTATAAAATAAGCACTAGGTTTTTTGATCATTTACCTATTAAATTATTATACATTTTTATATTTATCTAAAACAATGGCTATATTTATATAATATATACATTATAATAAGGAAACTGATGTAGGTACAAGATCAATCGTTTAACAACACTACGATTTAATAAATAGTATCTAATAAAAAACCCGGAGTGAACGTGCAGGTTTGATACGGCAGGCGTTGAAATCTAATACACCCGCGAATTTATCCGTAGCGACGTTTCTTTTAATTATTTTGGTATGCTATAACATAGAATTCGCAAGGCCCACCCCTATAATCTAGGATGTCGCTGCGGGATACTTCTCCTGGGCTATACAATGGTAAAAAAACGGTGGTATCTGTTGCGTGGGTGCGGGTGGGGGATCGATCACAGCGATATTAACGTCACTGGTAACAACTGCAGACGTACGTAACAGAAAACTATGAACGAGATGCAGGGATATAATATATATATATATATATTGTGTAGGCGCGCGCGTGTGTGCGTTTGTGTGTGTGTGTGACATATTATAATACGACGGATTTTGACCACGATAAGGAGTACGCGCTGCAGGAGTCCACGAGATGTTAAGCTTTGGGAAATGGTAGAATACTCATGTTCGTAATTTTGAATATCCGATATCTTCACTTAGATGTATTGTCTCAAATACATTCTAATCTAAGAAACGCTATACAAGTATTAGCGATCGGAATAATTTATAAACGCCGTTTTTGTTTTACAACGTCAATATAATTTGCATATTTGTATAATAGTTAAATAGGTACTGAAGAATCAATATACCGACGATACACTGACGAAATACCTACGAAAATATAATATATAAATTATAATATATGCTAATCAATATAGTTATATAATGTTATTCTAGCAAAAATAATGGAAAAATGTCCAATATTTAATCTTATTTGTTTCATAAAATTATACCTATATTTAACATGAAAATGTATTGTTTTTGTAATATACGTATCTATGTGTAGCAACATGCATTTACAAGAAAGCAATGCAGTAATGAAAAATCACGAACGTCGATGATATATAAAAAAAGGCCCATAGAATATAATAGAATAGACATTAGTACGCTATCGAGTAATTAATTTTCGTTTTATACACAGACATGTTGTGCATATACTTACACAACAATATGACAATATCGTATTACAGGTAAAAATATACATTATGCGTAGCATATACAGCACGTCCTACACATGTGTGTATATTGTATACAGTATAGTATTATACATTAGTCGTTTCTAAACGAGACCGGGCACCTGTCACTGGATGACATTTAGGGGAGTCAAATGCGATTTTCCCGCACTACCGTCGAACAATAAAAATATACAAACAATGATAATAGTAATAGCAATGAAAACGAAAAAAAAAATCCCATCACAAAATAGTATCCACGAGGAATTTTCCAATAGTGCATCAAACACACGATGCACATATACGTTGTATATATTACGCATATTATTATACATACTATACAGCCCGCGTGTTTTACTCACAGAAAAAGAGTACGACGGGTTTATAATGAAATTTTTTTCAAGCTACCCTCATCGCAAAAACCTAAACCTAGCCTATGATGCGAGTGATGAGCGGTAAAAGTTATATACGTATATTTTAGATAATATACACAGTCATATATATCATATTATGTAGGTTCGCAAGTATTAACCGCAAGCGGGTTTTTGTACATATAGATCAAACGCACGTGTGTCATTAAGAACGTTAGAGTTAAGCCTTTAAAAGTAGTTTTTACCGCTCGTCGTTTACGGAATAGTATATATATATAATGTATAGTATTATGAACATAAAAATTCGCACGCGTAAAGTTTGCTACAGAAAACCACAAAATGTGTGATTTCATCTGCGAAACATATTAAAGGGTATAAATATAATACAGACATAATCGAGATTTATGTTTAAGGTTCTCTTTAATATTTCAAACATTTGTATTAAACTGATTGTGTTAAAAGTTGGTTAGAATTTTTAATTAAGTAGGTAGTTACTTATATAAACATTTTCAAGCAAAATTAACCATCAAATAATTAAAAGTAAAAATGGTGGGTTATTATTTGAAAAACCGAAAATTGTATCACCACAAGACATTTTTTTAAGTAGTTAAAAAAACTTCAAAAATTTGAAAAAAATGACCTTTAATTATACTTATAAATTCTAAAAATCGGGATTTGAGTAAATGTATTAATAAAGGAAAAATAGGGGTAAGCGTGGTTGGTAAAACACTCAATTTAAAATAATTTTATATTATTTTGATTGTAATGAACTAAACTTTATGTTGCTTCCTCTATATATTTATAAATGCACCTTTTAGCTTATATTTACAAAAATTTTAAATAATTATCACGTACTTCTTTAAATGTACGTATTAGCTAAGTTACTCTAGAAGATTTTTGGCAATTATAAATTTTTTTATCAACGAGTTATTTTGCAATAAAATCCGATCCCTAGATGTAAGTATATGTTAAACGTGAAATCATTACCAAGAAAACGGAAGACATAAATAATCTAATCCTTTGAATTCGAAAACATCTCAAGAACTTTCACCCGACTCAGAAAAAAGAATTTGTGTTTTTTATATTTTTATTGCATTATTCCTTCTTTCGAGACGAATATCAAACAAAAAATAAATCAAATCGATACGAGCCACATAGGTAACATATAATATGTATCTTTTGTACCTAGATGCTAGATAATATAATACATTTAGTATATATAGGTACCTATCTACGCGCGCAGAAACGTAAACCGGGAATTTAATATAAAATAGTATTACGAATTTCGAATCGTACGAATACTGTATTTATGCGATGACCAAATATGTATAAAACTTCAAAAAAAGGAACATTTTAAAATGTTGCTTTTCTACCAGAAAAAAAAACCCCATATCTTGAGATAATTGACCAATGTGTATAATATTCTACTATTCTACCCATTGGATAATCATCTCCGTTTACTTATATAGGTATACATTAATATTTTTTTACCCGATTACAATTATTAACTATAAAAAACTAATTATTTTAAATTATAATTTAATTATTATGTCAACTTATTATGAGTATTTTTTTATGATAAAAATAATTTGAAACTTAAAACATTGAAAATATAAGAAATAATCTAATATATAATTATTGAAAAAATAAAACTTTAAATATACAAACACTGTTTAATAATATGTTTCTTACATATTTAACTTCAATAAAATTACATATTATTTTGTATTAATATATATTAGATCAAACTATAGCACATAAATGAATAATCAAATTATAAAATTCATTACCGTGTATTGGCCCGTAATATTTTTAAAAAATAAAAACATTTCGTGCAATCAACACTATAGTCAAGGACGCTAGGACAATACATCAAAACAAAGTACTGTCCTTTGAAAAAAAGTACGTCTGGTCACCATAACTATGTGTCGCAAACAGAGATATTATGCCTTATAGGTACGTATTATTTATCATTATCGTAATGCGCGAAGACACTGTCGTCGTCGTGATGTGCGTCATTATGCAATATAATAATATCCGCGTACATGCGGGTGCTCGTTATCGGAGATACGTGCAATAATATCGCACGGATATTATAATAGATCCTAGAACAGTTTCTTGATATAAACAATGCACACCTGGGTTGGAACATTTTGCATAGTTTGTATAAGAGTCATTAAAGGGCGTGTGTGTGTGTGTGTGTGTGTCGTCGTCTATACATTTGCGGATGACTGAAATATAATATATTAAATATGTCGATAAAAAAAAAAAATGATAAAAAAGGTATATAACAATATGCAAAACCTTACATTATGTTTATTAAATTAAAAATAATAATAATAATAATAATTTCCGAACACCGAACACTGCTGTGGTGTTGCACAAGGGTCAAAATAAACATTTTTTCGTTATATATAGATACATAACCTGCGGGTAGGGTTATAGATATAAGACATATCGGTTTTCCACCATCCGGTTGTTTCGATATCAGTGCGTTTTACATATTAATGATTTCGTTCCTCACAGGCGGATGAGGGTAAAGAACACGAATCGCAGAAATCTGCATTACGTTATATTATTTTACCATAATTGTCATTCATAAATTAATATAATTGATAAAATAAGTGGGACACCGCATGTATTCCCATTTTAATATTAACCAAACACGTGATTATAGGAAAACGGAAAACTAGGTGGCTCACTTTATATGGTATGCGGTAAATTCAATAACAATACGCAATAGCTAATACTAAATGTACCTACATCAATTACAATTATACTTATAAATACAATAAAAAATGTTTATATTTTTATAAATATTAAATAAAATATTTATTATTATTTATTTATCTATAAATAAATTTATGCGCCCAAAAACAAAAAAATAACGTGAACATATTTTTAAATTCATGTTGGAAAGTTTTTATACTATAAAAACATTAAAAAGAATACATTTTTGCATTTCAGAAAATACTATTTTTTTCTTCTGATGAAATAATAAAATTAAGAATACCACATATTACCACACTCATATTTGTGTTATAAAAACGATGGACAATCCATTATCATAATAATAGAATTATGTAAAAACTTTTATTCAGTGTAGTAAATTCCAATACACTTAATAAATTTAAGTAATAATTAAATATAGTTATTATTTATTTCAGTAGTAGGCCCATTAATATAATACGAATTATTATTAGTAATATCATACTTTACAGACCGTTAGTTTTTTATCATCTAATATTTTCTTTTATTTATTGATTTTTATAATATTTAATGTCTCCGAGTTGAAATTTTTTACACTTATCAAAATATATATTAAATTTAACTTGTTATAATTGTATGCAAGAAAAAATAATTATCATAATTTGATATTCTGAAATATTTTAATTTATTACAGAACATTATTATATTATGTTAACTACAAAATTAATTTATATATTCAGACAATATCATCATTCAACTATTTTTAAAAAATTTCCACGAAAAATATTTACTATAATTAACACTGTTATAAGTTATAACATTACCTAGAATTTCTTTAAAATTTTAAAAATATAACTAAAAGTTAAGTAACTAGTATCATATACGTCAGTAAGTAAGAAAGTAAAAACAATTGCATACATTTATTCTTTCTATCTGTACAATTTAGTAATTTTTAATGTAGAACGACTATGAATTATATATAGTCTTCGAGATAATTTAATATGTATGTTTGTAAACATGAATTTTAACACTACCTAATGTGACTGAGTAGTGACATTTGATGTTAACACTATTGATATCAAAAACATTTTTATAACATTTATAATCAGTTATATTTCTTTGCTCTTACATGAATACCAAAAAAATCAAAAACCGAACACTTTTAAGTACCAACTAGACTCAATTTTAAATCGATAAAAAGAATCACGTGAATTATTTTAGCACATGTTCACAGAAAAACACAACATAAAAAAAAACGGTATTAGAAAATTAGTGAAATCCTTTCATTCCATTCAGAACCTAATGTAGCAGATTTAAGCTGTTTAAAGTTAAGTTGGCACTTGATAGAATGTATAAGATTTTGAAATCTGTCAGGGCACTAACGCTAGAGGTAAAAAGTTGCCAATTCATTATAAAAAGTTTTAAATATAATTTTGATTAAAAATAATTTGGGTTTCATTATTTTTACATTTTTAAATTTATAATAATTCGACGTTATGTTAAATACACTTTTAAAAATATCTAATATTTTATTATTATGTGCTTATGTGCACGTTGACCGGTTAATATTAATCAAATTGGCCGATTTTATACTTTGACATTAACATAATGTACTTGAAGTTATTTATATTTCGTTGAGTTATTAATTAATTAAAATAAACTATAAATATAATTGAATTATTATTTCATGGAAAGGGTAATGACTAATGGCTACTACAAATAAAGAATTACTGATAAAGTTATAACAATTATTTGAAAATTTTACCCTAAAACTATAATATCTAAATATGCCAAACCACCGTCTGTAATACATTATGCAAATTTAATTACGATATGATACATACAAATACATATAATTAACTATTTACCATAATATTTATACTCCGAATTCTATGGTTAAAGCCTTAAGTGTAAATTATAATTTTCTCTCAATAAACCTAAAACTAGTACAACAATTATTTATTTATTTATTGTAACAAATTGTATACACGAAAGTCGTTTAATTAATTGGAGTTATTTTTAGTTTTAGTATTATGTACAAAAACTATAGATTCGTATTAGCACTAGAATATTAATCATAACTCTTTTGATGAAAATTTATCATACGATTTTTTTCACAGTAATTGATAATTATTCATTTATAACAATTTATATACATTTTTATTTTTATTTAAAATTCGTACACAGTTCGCAATTATTAAGCTCGGTATAAACTTAGTTATCTACTAGAAAAATGGAATAAATATACTAACGATATAACCCGTAACTGATAGCCAAGAATAGTATACTTTTAATTGTAATGATCAGATTAATGATTAGTATGTGTTATATTTTCTTACGTAACAACGATAACAAGAATACATAAGGGCGATAAAATAATTTTCAGTTTGATAACACACAACTATGATTTATGATAAACTTTAGATAACTGCTTATAATGTATTATAAGTAGATTATGAAATTATATTAATCAGTAACCATGACAAAAACGTATGGATACAAATGTTCTAATAAACATGAAATTTAACGTGTACGAGTTAAATATACAAGTAATAAAATTGTTTCTATTTGTATCAATATCACAAACTCGTATTAAACATGCTAGTCAGCGTAAAGCTCCAATATCGCATGATTCGTGAACACTTTAATTTACATTATTTACGTGCATGTGACCATATTGCAATAATATATTATGTGGAATATTTTAAGAATCAAACGTGTTTAAAAATTACCTTATAGTGGAATCGGTAGGAAAAAATCTATGAAATAATCAATTCCTTTATTTTACAATCTCTTGACCTGTAGGTTTTAAGTACTATATATTTTATATATTTAAGAAAAAAATCAAAATTCATATAAAATAATTTTCTATTAAGTAATTTAGAGTTATACCAGAAACACACTCTGCAAATGCCTGATAAAGAATTAACTGAAATTTATAATAACCAAAGTAGATAACGCATTTGTATAAATGAATGATGACAAATTACGCGAGAAATAAACATTATATAATATATTAAATGTATCTTACATATATTAAATACTTAGTTGGCTATGTATATGCATATTGTACAGATATAAATGATATAATAAACTAATGAATCTTAAATACGTTGAAATAAACATTAAGTTCAAATAGCTGTAGGTAAAAACCAAAAAAAAAAAAACTTTCATGCTTAAATAAACAGAATCCACTCCCACTATTAATGAATAAAATAGAATTGAATTGATTAGGTAACTTTTGGTGGTATAATCCAGAAGCTTTCAATTGTCCGATAACTATAAAAACATGGTAAATCTTTGTCGGATACCGCACGTGTATATGTGCAATGTTTAATTCATTGAATACGATCGAACCTGTTCAACATTGCTTAATGAAAACGAAATAAAACCGTCTTGCACGTTTAGCATTAACTGAAAATGTTATAATAATAATAATACAGCGTGCATGTTTCATTAATGCATATATAGTCAACGAAACGAATGTAACCTGTGAAAATAAACCTATATTCTTCTGCTAAATCCATACGCGTACTTAAAAATCTCTAATTAAAAATGCACTCAATTCAAAAGAAGACCCCTTAAATGATCATGTATATCACTTGAACGAATCCGGATTATAGCACACGTATAGCATTAAACACCCGTTTAAAATTTTATGCGCGAAACATATATGCAACTGCACTACAGCTATGAAAAAAAGTATCTCGAAGTACATTGATTGATATCAATATGCATATTACGCGTACATATTATGTTCGTATACAGCAAACGAGAGATTTTTAATGACAAAATAAACATGGAAAATATTTCAATCTTGTACCAGAAGAATAGTAGACGATTTTGTTGATTATTTCGATAAAAATATAGTGTACCTATGTGGTATGCATATATGGTTTAATTAGGAAAAAACATAATACATACATACACATACGAATATACGAACTACAAGAAGGGACGATGAATCTGTTCGCAAATAAAAATAGTTTCAACAAACATTTAAAACTACTATTCCTATATTGATCGCACAAATAATAAAACAGAAGGTTTTAATAACAAACTACAAACAAGGTTAGAATAACGAACATTTGACGCAATGCAGCCGTATTCAAAGAAAAAATTGGAGAACTATTGAATTACTCTTAAGAGCTTGGATACGAAATTCAGTTCAATTTAATTATTTGTTAATTACATTAAGAACTGCCATAATAATCAAATTTTATTTACATTCGTAATTTTATATTAATTATAGTTATAAGATTTATAACACTGTACATTTAGGAACCTATATTAGTTTTAATGATGATATTATCCATTAACATTTTTTTTTTCAAAACACATTTTTTAAAATTATACAAAATGAAACATAAAATATAATCTAGCGAGCTAAAATATTTTTATTACTTATTATTAACAAATAATCTGCTCTTTACTTATAATAATATGAATAGTCGTAGATTAGTTAAAAAATTGATTATACCTAGTATAATTTAATTTAATTACGAATTTTTATATCTTATATTGCCTATGCTATTATTTAAACTTATACTTATAGGTTAGATTTATGTTATAAGTATTATTAACAGTGATTACTTTGCTATGATAAGATCAAAATTCAACTCGCATAAAAAAATTTATCAGGTCGTAGAACTTGATTTTATTCGACAACACTACTTTAAGTAAATACAATTTGTAATACTAATGAAAATTAATGATTTAAAAAAATAACGCACAGCAATACAGAAACTATTTTACTAAATATATACAGTTTACACATACTTAACGATAACAGTTAATATATTAAAGAAGCATATAATATATGTCCAACCATCTAAACTGAGTACGTAGTAATACCACTTTATTACTTTGAAAACTTTAGTTTGTCACATTGCTTTAAAAATGTTGTTTTACTGAATTCTAGAAACAATTTAAAAGTTTTCATTCATCACAATTTAAATTTATTCCATAGTTCAAATAAATAAGAACTTGGCATTGTAGGGTTAGATAGTTGAAGTTACCAGGTCATCAGTGCCTTTTTTATTTTTTTTTGTCGTAAACCATGACTAAAAATAGTATTGCATTAAATTGATAATTTTATAATATATAAAAAAAAAATCTAAACTGAATATAAAAGGGTATTTAATTGATTAAAAACAAATGAGATAATATGATTAAAGTCGGTACTACAGACTAACGAAAAGGTCGACAATTAAATACTATAGCGGTTCAGATAATTAAAAAAAAAAATTCAAGGGCCAGAAAGATTTAAATATTATTTAATAATTGTTGTGTTATTGAAATTGATATTACAAAAAGTAATACACTATAAACGTCATCGTAATTTCCAGATACAACATAAAATAAATTAAATATTGATTATGTGCAGAAAACCAACATTAAAAAAAAATATTTTGAGGTCCAGTTATTCTACGTCCACGTGCTGCTTATTATTACAAACTCTTATAATATAAACATTAACGTGTATATAGTATATGTAGTATAATTTTTATTCATTTAATAATATAAGGAGAGCTACCATAAAATATTAATCCTTTTTAAATTTTAAGTAATAACTAATAGGTATGAAAAATGAGAACAGAATCTTTTTCAGAATGAATATATATATATAGATTAAAAACATGTCGACAGGTAAGTTAGTCAGAGAAATTGAGAGATATATACAATAATAGTGAATATTTGATGTGTTTATACAAAAGAAACGGGATTGAAAGGAGAAACATAAACAAATTGATGAGCTACTTAAAATATAATATAGGTAGGCACGAAATAGAAATATTTATTTGAAGTAAGTAAACAAGCGTAATGATTGTAAAGATATTATAGTAAATGGAAATAAAAAGCAAATAAAATGTTACAGAGTAAAATTTGTAAAATTATAATTATACTCGTAGCGTCTTTGTATAAAAAAAGGATACAATAATCATTGAAAGTGCATATGCACTCCTTTTGAGTGCAGGAACATAAAAAATGAAAAGTATTCATACAAGATGTAGACTCGTTTTAGCGAAAAAACGGCGGGAAAGATATGAGCAAACTACGAAGACACCTATAAATTTCTTCTTTAAATGTATAAAAAGTTTCAAGCTATATAGTGAATAACGTAGACTATTTTACAGATCTAATGGAACTGTAGGAAACACCAATAACCATCAAATTACATTATTGAAAATAATTAAAGAAATGTACATTAAATTATATTAACAGACTATCCTATAGACATTAAAAGTAAAACGAACGAGTAATGTTTTCAGTAGTCCGCGATTTGTTTTAAATGGATTATACATTGTGATCAACGACGAGAAGTCGTTGGCTTAAAAACTATAGATAATGCTGTAAACATATTTCATCGGGAAATTAAATTATTTAAAAGATCGATGTTTGTTGAATAATAATTGAATGCATTATTAAATTATATTTTTCTTAAAATATTTGATTTAAATCAATTTGTAAATCATGATAGTAAAATTAAATGTCATAACTTATACACACGATACTTGGTAGAAATGAATCAAGCATGTTATGCTATTGTTGTATCTAATTTGAATAAACATAAAACGTATAATATATATATATATATATAAATACATAAATATTATCTAGTTTATAATAAATTTAAATTTTTCTAAGAATAAATATATGCGTAGGAAAATTATATAATTGTATTTAGTTGTTTGTGGAACGAATGTAGACAAATTAATAATTTTTACGTTTTAAAATAATCTAAATGTATATTAGTTTTAATCTACCATTAATATACCTAAGTAATTTATTATTTTATGAAATAGTAATTGTACAATAACTACTTTAATTTAATTTATTAATAATACGATATTTAATTTCATGAACAAGTTATTTCAGCTAGATTAAAAAAGAGGTCAGCACAGTAGACAAAATATTGACCATAAACGAAAACTTCTCGCTAATTAATAAAACATTTAAAAAACTATAAAATAAACAATACGAACTCGTACATTTTTTTTCATGATATCTATCAATTATTCTTTTGTTTAAAACAAAATGAGCAAAATCATAACTTTTTGACGAAAAAAACTATACATACTTTAAGAAATCAAAATTCAGAACTTTATTATTTCAAGTATTATGCATCCATTATATAACACGAGTTTAAAATATTCTTTTATTATACTTAAGAATTATTATTTTTTTAAACAAATAATTTAACAAGGTTCATTAAATAAATGATAAATAATTGAAATTTAGTAATAATATAAAAAAATAAATAAATAATTGTTTCTGTACTTAAATGCAGATTTTTATTTTTTCAGGGATCTAATAAGTTATAACACGATATAATTACTTTATTATGGTTATTACACGGCAATAAACGAATAAGAATACGAATAAATAGCAAAAAAAAAACAATTAGTAGGTACAAATATAATAAAATTTTTAGAACTTGCTTATAATAGTTAATAATTATATTATTATTATTTTTTTATTATGTAAAATACAAATATTAAAATGGTATATTTTATTTAATACACTGCATTATACTTGTGAAATTTCAAAATTATTATAAAAATATAATATTATTTCTTTAAATTAAATACAACTTGAAAATTTTCCATTACAAATTATGTAAATTTTAATAAACATAAATTATATTCTCCATATTAGAAATTAAAATTGTGCACATACCATTTCAGCATAGATTCATATTATTATATTATTATGTTAGTGTGCGATGTTTTTAGATAGACACATAATAATATGCATATTGTTCATTATACACGAGAATAAGAATAAACATATAAGTCGTATATATATTATATGCTAAACTCAAGTCAAAAAAGTCAATGAACTCGTTAAGTTAGAAACAAAAAGGTATTTCATTTGAAATTATCATAAAGAAATGTTTCGATACGATATATTCTAAATCCCAAAAGGCTAAGTAAGCATAATGTATAATATAAATTATATTATATTATTATAAAAAACAGTATTATATATACATCGTAATAATACGATGTGTATATAAGTGTAGAAAAATATAAAAACGTTATTGGAGTGTGTAGTACACATTGTGTACACGGTCCGCCGACAAATGTGAAAATAAGATTAGATGTGTACAATAATAATATATAATATACAATAAATGTACACTACCAATCATTGTGAAAGGAGACTATGATAATGATGTAGCGGGGATGGGGGCTAAGAGTTTGAAAACACTATTGAAAAACTTTTTCTGCGGGTATATCTCTTAAGCGCGCGTATCAGGTATGAGGTACGTGTTTAGTGGTCTTAATTACTGTACGTAGAAGAACGGATTTCAATGAATAAAATTCACACCTTTTTCGAACTACAATGATTTATGATTGAAGCTATCAAAAATACAAAACACATGATGTATGAACAAGAATTTTCATACTGGTTTTTAAATGGATCAATCACACAGATTTATTTTTAGTGCTTTTTTGGTGAATTTACGTAATTCTAAATCTAAAATCTGATTTTTAAATAAATTATCAATACATTTATGATTGAAATTATATATTTACATTATTGTTGCAGCACGACAAATTTATTGACAGTATCTATATGTTTTTTCTAGTCGGCTTTATCGTGATAAATGTTTCTAATTACTACGACAATAGCTAATTTAATATAAATGTGTATAATTTATTGAAAAAAATCGAGTGTATTAGTTTATTTTTTGACGTTATCGGTGCGCTAAAATTCGGGATCAACTATGTTGAGCATACCTATGTATAAAGTATGATATATTTAATATTATGATGTACAGATAACAGACAGTGTAATTGCATTTCACTGCGGCGACCAATGCTGCAGCGGGTGGCGTCACTCCGTGGACCTATACGGATGGTGTCAAAAAGCGAATATTCCAGCAGTGGGGAAAACGACAGCAAACGCGCCGTTCGGGTTAATTAAACAAACGTGAGCCAGGAGAGGTCGTCGTGCGGACAGACACAACGTCGGCGGCGGGACCAGACGAGCCTCCGCCGTTGCGGGTATAAAAGCGGCCGAGGGGATGGGGGTGGGGTGGGGTGCGCACTAGTTTGAATCGGATGAATATTTTTTTTCACAATTTTTTTTTTATTCCTATATACATATACCTACGTTCCACCCCTACTGCGGGCAAAGCATCGGTCGTATATGGCCCGTCAGTAGCAGGGAGTGTCCGGCTAGACTGGCGCGGGCCGCGGGAGTTGCAAGCTCGCGCGCACGCACATTGCAGAATATTTGTGCGATTTAAACCCCCCTCTCCACCACAAAAACACGAATCGTGCGCCTATAACAGAGTTCGCCGCCGTCGTTTGGCGCTGCTGCACTATACGCTATGCACCCTGCAACCGCCGCCGCCACTGCAGTCGATGACGCCCTGCACTTTACCGTATTCCACCATTCCGCGTTTCGTCGGCCCGCGCAGCGGCTGGCCACTTCACCGCTGCACAAGGCGACGACGGTGCAGCCGCGGGCGATGCAATATTCAATATGATATATATATTAAAAACCAATACATACACGCATACATAAACTTATCGCGAGGTGGGTGAACGGCGATAGGCACCGGGCGGAGTGGTGTTCGGTGAACCAATGATGGCGTCTAGTAGGCAAGAGCGCCGTGTCGGCGGAGGTGGTGGTGGTGGTGGTGGTGGTGATTGCAAGAGAGGAAGTGAAAAAGCAGTGTGTTCGAGAGAGAAAGACAGTGGCGAGCGGTGTTTGTGGCATCGGAAGGAAGTGTAGAGTGGTGTCGCGGCGGCAACGGCGTGTGGATATATATCCGTCTAGCCGTATCGACCGCGTAGGCCGTATTTACGGTGCGTGTGTATGCGTACGCGACGGCGGTGGCTTTGCTGCATTGCGCGTTCGCGTCGCGCCGTTCATTTCCGGGGTGGCCGCTCGGTCGTCGCGGTGAGGCCGGTTGACGTTATATATCAGACGGACGGCAATAATATAACACCGCCGCGCCTATATCCGTGCCTACCGGCCGCGAGCGGCGTCCCCGACCACCCCTATATATGTACGCGCAGAGGCCTGTATACACCGCACCACCCTCTGCCCGGCTATTACTCTTCAACAACCCTTCCGCGGAACATCGGATCAGTCTCGCACAGACATACGTACGCACCCACCCACGCACGCATTGTCCGGGACACGATCGACACCGACGCTGCGGCTAGGGGATATCAACCTCACGTGTCTCGCTATACCATTACCGTTATTATTTTTATTTTTAGAAGCAAATGATTTTTTGTCCGGTTATTATTATTTATGATTTTTTTTTTTTTTTTTTTAATATCCTCACCATACCACTGCCAAGACTTGTTTTTTTTTCCTATTAGCACCGTTTTCGTTTACTTAATTAGTTTTTCTTTTCACATCACAATTTTTTACGAGTCAATTTATTTTCGCTAATTGATTTACATAATCTAAGTGAATTAATTCGTTCGACATCTTACCGGATTCTATTTAATGGGTCTTGGTTTCATAGTGCGTACAATATTTATGTATATAATATAATATAATATATATAGACATATAGTTCATAATAATAACTTTTCAAGTATAATATTTCTAACGATATATATATATATATATATTATATATAAATAAAAATAAATCAGAGATTCTGCGTCGAAAATATCAAATTCCCGAAAATAATACGAATTTTAATAAGATGTATTTTTTATTTTTATATTTGTATCAAATTAAAATACGATTTAATTGAATAAATGATTATTTTAAAAATACAAGAATTATTACGTAATATGAAGTTTTATATTTATTTAAATAATATTTTTTTTAAGCATGTATACAAATATAAAATGAATAATTGAAAGTTAAAATAAACGTATGTATTATGTATATTGTGACATGTCATATTATTATAATTAAATACAACGACAAAGAAACTACGGTACATATTATGTATGCATAACGCATTGACGTTAACGTTCAAAATAATTTGAAAAAAAAAATGTTATCGAATTGAACATTACAATTAAATATTCAATATATTTAACTTACTTTTTAAGCAAATTAACAACAAGTTTTTTATGTAAATTACTTAAATTAAACAAGTAATTTTAAATTAAATTAAACACTGTATATTGTATATTCTATATAACTGTATATTATTCTATATAACCAGATAACTACAGATTCCTTTTCCATTCTACGGTTACATTATTTTAATAACTATGTTTTTTGGTATTGGGAAAATGTATACACTTAGACAGCGTATAATATATATGATCATAATCAGGATATTTCGCTTATGTTGGGCTGCTCTATAATATAAAAGCTCAAATTACTACCAAAACCACTTTTTTATATTAGGTTCTATCGTAAATCTCAGCTTTTCTATTCGATATGATCAGAAAATCATCCAATACTACAAGAAAAAGAAACATGCGCGCAATGAGGATGTCTTCTTATTTTTCAGACCCAGTATTAGATAAAATATATAAAATATTATATTATACTACAGATATTCTACGAGTAAATTTTTTTACTAATCTTCGATGTTTTATTGCGTTCATAAGACTTGTATTTAAAAATTTTAAAACAATTTGAATCATTTAAATCTACGAAAATGATGCATCACATTCAGTCTATAACCACGAATTATTGCAGATAGCATATATCAACAATAACCACTAGACGATTACGGTCACAATAAGTATCTATCGTCTTTATTCTTAGCAGGAAGGAGATAGATGCCTATCAAAACTAATCAAAATTCTATTAAATAACTTAAACTTCATTTATAAATATTTCATCTAAACCTTCACAAACTCCGTCAAATACTACTATCAGAAATGACTGTTATAGATAATTTAATACTTCTATATAAATAGTTAATTACACCAACCATGACACACGGGTGTCTAACTTTCAGAAACTTCTAGACAGTAATACTGCAATATTTCCACACTGTTAAATATTTTAGTCTAAGCGATTACTCACCACCAAATTTCCTCTATAAGTAAGTAATCACATACATCCTACACCATGGTTTCAAAATGCAAACAATTCCTAACTCAGCACTAAATACTTCAAATTATCCAATCCTAAATTCAAATTCCATGACCATATAAATTAACAAATGCACAGAATATTTTCAAAAATAATGACAGTTAATAATTTCCTTATCGTTATGAGATTAAAAAATATAGATTATTAAATAAAAACCTTGAGTATGGAAAATCAAGTGAAGTAATAATTTCAAAAATTAGTATTATCTGTATAAATTATAGTATCAAATAAAAAATGTTTTAAAATTTGCTTATCATAAAAATATATTACATTAAACATTTTAAATAACTTTGATTTGATAAATAATTATTTATTAGAATATTATTAAAAAATTTAAAGTAAATGTATAAATCAATGTTACGTGATACAGTGCATCAGTGATTGATTAATATCAAGTGTAGGAATTCAGAGGACTTTGATGTTAATAATACTGAAAAAAAACTTAGTTATAACGAGTACAATTTAAAGTATATTTAAATAAAACGTTAAAATTATATTATTCAATTTACCGATGACCTGGTAGCAATACAAAAAATAAGTGGTAAAAAGAGACTAATTTAGTACACGTATCTATAAATGTAAACGGCTGAAGCGTTATAATTAAAAAAAAACTTTTGTAGTTACTGTTAAAGTAAGTATCTACTGTTAAAAATCAAAAATAGTTATACTAATTTAGTGGAACTTCGTGATAATGTAGAACGAATTTAAGATGACATGCGTGCCTAGTATATATGTAAGTTATGATGATAAAATATGAATACTGCAATATAGTTTCAAACATACATATTATACAAGTAAAAATCCAAATATATTATACAGAATATGTTTTAAAACGACTAAAATGTATCTATTATGTTAGTTTTTATAAATCCAGTATATAATGGAGATTTAATACGTATATAAGACCATGTATAAATACCATAACACAAAAAGAAAAAACATCAAAAATGTATGTTTATATACATTTAATGACATAACCGTATATTTCATATTTCATTGATTCTAAGCTGGATTTCAAAACGATATAATATTCATTTAAAATTAATATTGTAATAATAATTTGAAATTGAGCTAAACAATGGAAAAGTTATTAGTACATTAAAATGCACTCAAATTATTCTTATGCGTATAACTTATCCGATTTCAGTTACTATGGGATTCCTATATATAACCATATTAAAACGGTCGGCTTAGTCCCAAAGATAATATTTAATAAAACAATTCCATTGACTATATATGAATTAAACCTCATCGGACGTGCTTTTACCTTTCCTTGTTGTTTTGGGTTCCCTTATATTAAGAATAATACTTGGGTTGAATAGAAAATGTATTACATAATGTGCATGGTAGCAATAGAAGAACGAAGGGTGAAATCGTTAGAGTTTACCATACACAATATTATAGAGTCCTATTTTACATATATTTTACATTATTTCCACAAAGAATTTCATTTAACGAAACCAAAAATATTTTGACACATCTTATGTATAAAAACTAAAATAATGCACTTCGATAGAATAAACAAACAAATACATAAGTACAGGAACAGTTGAAGATTTATGTTTGTTATTATATAATGACTAAGTAAGATGCATGTAATTTACTCATCTTTAAGAATTATTAACTGTTACGTATATTAAATAAGGTACGCGTATTATAAATTAAGCTTTAAAATCTTATGAAGAAACGTTAATACAAAAAGCAGTCATAAGTCTGACACTTTCTATATTATTGATAATCTTTGACAGATAAATAGTGATTGCAAATGCGACGTAACTTGTTAATAATATCAGTAATTTAAAATTACTTTTAAAATAACTTTAAGGTATAGGTAACGTATACCTTCTGGCCAATTGATTAAGAAACGTCGTATTTAAAAATATTTTATAGTTACCTATAATAAATATTATAATTAAATACATGATTATTAAAAATGACTACGATTTTATGAATTATAATAATTATAATTACATATTTATTTTTTTTATGTATATATTAGGTATGTAAAAAAATTAAAATCAGTGCGTTACTTTGAACGCCGAACGAATTTAAAATCGTTAACTTATCGTTTAGTTTAATAAAATAAAAGTATTCGTAAAACTATTTCTGAAAATAAAAAACAATATTCATAATAAAACTAACGAATATTCAGCAAAATATTTTCAAACAACGTTGTGTCAATGTATACTGCAAACATATGCATTATGTATAAATAAATAAATATCTATGAGTTTGGGTGTGCATAGATCGAGAGAAATCGAAAAATTCGGGATTTATACATTATAATATATGACATGATGATGCACGATTAATCCAATATGCGTTGCACGTCAATGTTGGAAATAATAAATGCACAAAATATTTACAAAACCACAAAAATTTGGAACAACACGATTTAGGTACTTACATTTCCAGTCGGTAGGGTTCGTTTCTTATTTCACGGTATAAATTCAATTCGTAACTAGTATTCGCGTTCGTACTATTTATCTATTCGTTTATATCTGTTGCGGGACGTGACATCGATTCGGAGCACATATACGTAATAAGATATTGGTTATGTTCAAATCGTTGGCAGTGAAGAAATGACAGTATTACATCCCTATTGACGACGGTGTGCGTTTGTGTGTGTGTACGTACTTATATATACATATAGGTAGCGTGTAAAATACGGAAAAAACACGGGAGTTATCCTTGCGTAGTGAATACAAATGACGAAAATATTTTGTTAGGAAAAAAAAATAAATATTCCACTTACTGAAATCGATGAGAAGCCTGCCATATCCTTGCCTTTGGTACGGGGGTAACGTTAATATACAGCTCACGTTGAAATTCAAAAACGAATTCTTTTCCTGTAAAGAAAAAATAAGTACCACATTTTAAATATCCACATTATTTAATATTATTATAAAAAATATCTAAATATATTCATAGGTATGTTATTGAAGCAAATTTGGGGTTGGGGAGAATCATCATTTTTTTTATAAACAACTCAAAGTTGTTTGTGACGTAAAATAATGATAACCGTAATGTTAATATTAATACAGTTTTCTTCTAAAAGTATACAATTTAAGCTGCGTTTAACATAATACCTTATTCGTGATTATACTTACAATATAAATTATAATAAGTATATAAACTTTAAAAATGTCTTCATTTTCGAACTCTATAATTATTCCATTATCACTAATGACTCTTTGAGGGCTATAAAATAAATCACGAATCCCTATTCAAAAATGAACTAATACAATATATATAAAATATGATATAAACTACTAATAAACGAATAAAACATCCAAGTGGCTTTTCTTTTATACTTAGATACCTAGAAAATGTTGTCACCTATAAAACCAAGAAAGCATGTCAAACAATTCGAAAAAATGTATCAACTACTTTCAAACAAATTAAGAATTTTAAGACCTTTTATAAAAAAAAAAAAGAATTTTTTTTCTTATTTTAAAATAAAAATATGTTATAACTACTTCATGTTGGAATAGTACAAAAACATTAAACCAATTTCAATCTTATTACCAAAGAATTGGTCCCGACAAACGGCACATACAAGAAAAACCTTACGATTAATCACATAATGAACAAATTCCCAAAATACATCAAAGCACAGAGAGTCTTTATTGACCCACTGTTACAACAATACACACTTAACGAAATCGATATACTTATTTTTCCACAATATAAACTTTAGTTAACAGTTGTAAATAATGTTATTTAATTTTACTTAGACATATATCTAATCTAAAAGTAGACTAATAAGTAATAACTATAACTGTAGAAGCTTTTACTTATCAAAACACTTAAAAAATAATATATTAAATAAATGTACAAACGCATTAAGTTGATTATTTGTGACCAGAATCAAAAACAGTAGGAAGGGTAGAAATTGATAATCAATCTCTTAGTAAATAATAAATTATGACCAACCACTGCAAGGGTCATTGAATATAGTATATTACTATATATTATTAAATATTTATATTATATCGTAAAACATAATTTTAAACAATTGATATATTTTGCACTTTGGCTATATAGTATATGGTAATATAATGGCATTATATATTATATACCCAACTAGGACTTAATCCTTAAACGACCTGGTCGGATGGCTGCTGTTCGCAAAATACAATCAATGATCTAAATCACCGTAACATTATAATACATGAACGATATTTTAATACATGTAGGACATAAGGTGATACACGCCGTTTTATGTCTTAAAATAAATAATAATCTGCACGCGATTTCTAAAAAAATATATTCAATTTTTTAAGGTTACAATGAACCGAATTCTATTTTCATTTTGAAATTTTCTAAGAACCGAACAAAAGAAATAGGAGAGATTATAATTTTAAAGATCATTGAGCCCAAACGATTGCGGATTTATGATAACGAAAAAGAATTTGTAGATTGTTGCGAAACAGTACAGTTCGCGAACATCATAAATATGCCATAATAACCTCAATACCCATTTATGGTAATACAATAATTATAGAATTTGAAATATTCAATCAGAAATATTTTAAATGACAAAAAACAAATAAATTTATTGGTTTATAAAAGTTAAAAATAATTAATTATATAGTAAAATTTCTTTGTAGTTTATCATTAATTTTAATTTTATTTGGAAAAGATCGAAAGTTACCAAATGCCTACCAACCACAAACTGGTACATATTAATTACGAAGATGTTGATTTTTTGACGGAATAAAGCTAATAATAAACTTGCTTAATATTTATAATACCTAATTTATAGTCATAGGTACTATCCAGGATCCATTAAGCGGTTATAAAAGCAAGGCATTTAAATAAAATAGTGGAGTAACAAAAGATAGCTTTTTACTCAAAAAGCCAATACTAAACTACTACACTAAAATATAAAATATTTTATAAATTATGTTTCTTGTAGTTATTTCAGTTTTTATAAATTATCTAATGAAATTCTTTACACAAGTACCTATATAACAATGTAAGAATTCCTATATAACATTAAATTGCTCGTTTAATTAAAATAGACAAATAAGTATAGGTAGGTACTAAATATTTAACAAGAAATATAAATAATAATAAAAGAAAAAAAAAACTATAAATTGAATAACTTAATGGTATTAAAAAACTTTTATTTTTTATAAATACATTTTTATGTACAGTTTAATTTAAAAGTTTCAGATTTATTTTAATAGTATATTAACCCTCATTAAGACAAATAATTATTTCTTCTAAAATATTTTTAAATAAAGCCCTGATCATTGTTTAATGATTTCTTTAAATTGTATTTTATGCAATAATCCAAAAAGATTTTGAACGACTATTATGCTTAACATTACCACTATAGCTACCATTATTATACCATCAGATACCACTCAGCATTTCACAGACGCTAAATTATCATTATCAACGCCTTCATACTCACTTATTAAATAAAACTCGAAAATACGTATATACCTATGAGTTTCAAAGTCAGTGGTATATATTTAGATACATTTTAATTCGAGATGATTGTATAAATTATAAATAAATAACGATAAACATAGTATTTAGAAGAGATACAAATTTTCAAACTGACTTTAAATTTGAATAATAAATAGTAATTATTTGTCTTCATAGAAAAAACTTTTTATAAATTTTATTAATTCACTCACTACAATAGTCATGATATAAAAACACGTGAAGTTTTTATATAATACAATACAGCGTTAATGTAAACTCATAAACAAACACAAATCAACCAAAGTTATTTGTTTATGCAAACGAATGCCAAATAAATGTTAATTTTAGAAATTTAATTTATTTCATCTAATATTAAGTTCGACTAAAATTGTTACTTAAATATTTTACTTGATACTGAATGATGATAAATGAAAATGAATTCGTATGTAATTATAACATCTGACTTTATTAAATACCTATTATGACTGAATTAGTCCATCTATACTTAACAATAATATATTTTATAAAATAAAAATACTTATTTATTATTTAGTATTCAATGAAAAAATATGTTAATATCAATGTATGAAAATTGGTATAATACTTAAATTAGATAAACTTACAATATATTGTAATATACAATAATTTTCTATTGAAAATTGCATTTGTTGATTGTATTATTAATGAACTAATAGCGTATAACCTAACCGTATAAGAGTATATAGACGCGTTTAGTCATAATGTAATAACTAAATTAAAAACATAGCTACTTCAAAAATAAGTGAATAATAAAAAAATACATTTAAAATAAAAGTTTAATATAAATTAACTAGAATATTTTACTTTGAATAGATAATATTGGTCACAGAAGTTAAGTAATGAATACTAAATACCTACCAACAGATATAACAATTAAAAAATATGTTATTTCAAATAATTACTACGTACGAACAAGCTAGTAATGATGTAATGATGAAAACAAATATTAACATTAATAAAAAATTGCACTAAATAAAAATACAAAAGCAATTTTTAAATCTGTTGATTATTATTAGAAAAGAAATTAGATTGCATAAATACCGATACAAATATAAAGAATAAAGTGTATGTAAGATAAGAATTTTATAGAAAATTAGTAACGTATTTCTATGAAAACTTCTCAATGATTAACTCATAAAGTGTATTTAACTAAGTGACGACAACTATTAAACAAAATTATAAATGTTATCAAAACAACATAAATTTTAACATGATGCTATATCTATATGATATACATAACTAAAATTTAATTTTTAAATTATCATCACATTATTTTTTCCTATTCAACTTTTATTTTTAGAAAAATTTTAAAAGAAACCATAGAAAATCGAAAATCTACTTAAACAAATACAATCATTACATTGATAGTTTATTACACAAATGCCATTAAAAAATAAACAAATAATAACTGAAAAAATACATCACAAAATAAACATAAAATATTATAGATGCATTGTAGCATTGTGCATATTGAAAATACTTGAATTATATTTTCATGTAACAATTTAAAGCTACAAAATAAGAACAACTTATATCTTTATTATTGCCAAACTTCTTACAATTATATACATACAGATATTTAAGATATTATTTTTTATAGGACACAAACAACCATTTTCTATATTTTAAACAATATAGTATATTGATTTAAAAATCAAAATAAAATAAATCAGAGTAAAATTAACTAATTTTAGTTCTATACAAAAACGTTAAAAATATTTAAGTAAAATCCTAATTGAATCATAATATTTTAACTGACAGACTTTTTAATTAGATTTTATTGGTACATATTTACCTATTTTAAGAGTACCATTATTTTTTTTTTTTATTTTTTTTTAATAATCATCGATGTTTTATTACATGAATATGTGGACAATGACCAATTAATGAAAATAAAAAAATTAGAAAGTGATTTGTAAACAAAGCACACTGTTATAGTATAGTACCTAACTATTAATACAAAAGAGTTTCATGGTCAAATCAATATGTTAGGTACTTTTTTATTTTATCAAATACAATTTTTCGTTCTACTATTCCATACACACAAATCGTATTTTTAATATTTGTAAATATTGGTCGTAATTTTGATAGAGGCCTTGGGTGTCCTTAGCACTCACCGATTTGAAAATAGCATCATCACAATCTATGACATTTGTGGTTATGATTATATGCATAAAAAAAATTACATAGCTATTATTAAATAGTGGGGTGATGTGAAAAAGTGGCGAAGTCACTAATTAAAGATTATTAGGCAAGAAAGGAAAAAATAAATGGGGGTTTTAGCATCACCAGTCATTTTATTAAAATTGAGCACCTGAAGTAGTATGGCAAATATACATTTTAAGTATATTCCAACATTTTAAACCATGCAGATAATAAATCAGAAGAGTATGTCGGTATATTAATATAATCATAACGTGATTGAAACAGTTGGTCCAGTTATTATTATTATCAGCAATGATAAAAATTAATTATACAATATTATTATGAATTATGATGTATAATTATAAAAAAATTATTATATTATATAGAATGAACCAACTTTAACACAAAATTATATTATGTAATACTAACAATATTGAAAATACAAAATTCAAAAAATATCCCGTTAAATTAAATATATTTATAAGACTCAATTTTATCTGAATAATAAATACATTTATTTTAACTAACAAGTGACAAATATTAAATTAATTTTTGTATGCAATATCTAATATATTTTTTATTTTTTTTTTGAACATTTATAACATAATTATTTATAAACTATATGTATAAATTATATATTATGCTGATATTCTTTGATTAACGTAACCTAGTTGGATAACTTGATCATCAGATGAATACAAATAAACAAAATTTTGAATAAAAATGGAATAATAATAACTAATATATACATAATATTGGGAACTATTATACAAGCTATTACGAAAGACCTCATGGTAGCTTAAACGTATAAAGACATAACAATAGTCCATGAAAATAATTTGTATGGTCATATAATGACGTAGTACGAAATATAATACAAAAAAGGGGACGGTAATGAGATGGGTTTAAAGGGATTTTAAAATGCGAATACTAACAATGCGAGTTAGGTATGCGATATCCTATCAACCATGCTAAATCACTAGTGAACAAAAAGCAGATCTTCAAAATACAGTGAAAGTAAAAGTTGAATATTTTAATGTATTTACACAAATTTCATAATATATAATACAATTATTAATATTAAGTAAACTTTGATAAGTAGAAAACTATAAATTAATAAAAACTAATATATTGAGTATCCAATAAACGTTTAAACTCATTATAATTTTTCAATTTGAAAATACATAACACAAAATTATTTTTTTAATATAAGAATCCTATACTAAATTATAGACCAAAATAATTGATGAGTAGATGAAATGAAACAACAAAGCCAATCTAAAAATAAATAAACAAAAACGTATATACAGTTCATCTGTAAAAGTAATTTTCAGCGATGTTAAAATAATTTTGACATTGTAGTGCCATTTTATTTTTATTATTATTATTATCTTTTATTAATGTCCCAATATTGCCAGAATCTTTTGAATGAAAAATTTAAACATTTTAGCACACGTGTGCTATTTATTAGAAAAACTTTTACAATCTAAATATTGGTATAAATAACAACTGACGATAAATATTTTCAATCGTAACGTATAAGTTTTGAAATTATCGCGATTGTCGATTTTATCAAACGAATATGATTATTATTTTTTTAACATGGCACAAAAAACAAATAAAATGCATATTTGTTCAATACACCAAAACAAACATAAAATATTAAACATTCTGTTAATAACAAATCGTGTTATGTTATTTACATTGACAATTATGTGCTAATTGTACATTTTGCACTCTCACTGAGTGCAATAATTAAGTCGTTTAATTCAATCTGCAAGCCTGCTTTATATTTTAGACATCAATAGTATCTCAGATCAATAAAAAAAAATGTTCGTGAAGTTAATTATTCATCCAAATTCAAACATTTTAGGTACTCAAGTTTACACAATATTTTAGAGTAAAAATTGATTATTTGTAAGTTCAACCATTTTCAATTATTCATACATGTTTATAAAAATCTTTAATCAATTAATACTTATTAAGCTATATTAAACTATATTTCTATGTGTATTGATTAAAATCTATCAATTTATCACACGTGAGAAAATACTAATCTCGTAATCAATTTTCATAATTATTGATAATTATATAATAGTCCGAGACAACACAAATACAGTATAATTACACGACATTTTGTTTTAATATTTTCTAAGATATATCGATTGAAACTCGTGAGAGACATAACACAGTAGCTTCCGAAACGGAAATATTAGACGTGCTATATGTGTCTGTCTCTACTGGTCCCGACATCCGACACAACTAGGATGCAATATGCATGCTCATCTGCACGGAATGTTATAAAAATGCCTATATAACGCGAACGTCATACTAAACATATTATAACGACTTTACGTATTTTAAAATAATCCTGCGATTTTGTAGAACTGTTTTTCGGCAAAAAAAAAAAATAAGGTAATCTAAATCTGCACTAAAATGGGATTTTTATGTAAAAATTAGTTTTTTATACACGTTAATTAATGTAATAGATACATGGTTATTATTTAAATAACTAAAACACTCATAACAGAGTCTATATTACTATATAATACATTGGTATGTTATTAAAGTAAGCTAATATCTATGTACCTATATAAGACCTTAAAGAAAAACAATTGACTTTTACTATCTTAAAATATATTTTTATATTATACGAACTACTTAAAATTATTTCACACATATGACATTAACTATAGAACCTAATTTTAAACACTCATAAGCCTTCTAAATATAAAAAAAAAAAAAAAACTTTAGTTTCGGTACAATTTAATACTTAAAATACAACAAAATTGATCACGGAAATATGTCTAATAATTTAAAAGTAATAATTGAAAAACATGTTTTTCTATATATATTTTTAGAATTCAAAAAATCGAAAATTTAAAAAAAAAATCAGTTGGTATATAAATGATGGTTTAAAAACGTAATTAACATCTCTACCCCCGAGTAAACAAAATATAACAACCAGAAAAATGATAAAATGTTAGAGGTTAGGTTAGGCTCTTGAAAATAAAAAAAATTAAAATGGCCATGGAGAATATATGATAAATTGATGTGGTACCTACATGTTTGTCAATGATTGCCGGGAGAGGGGGGTGGAAGGAATTTAAAATTATCAGTTAATAAGTAAACCCATATCCAAATACTATTAAATCATATGTTAATTCTTTTTTTGTTGGCGGATTTACTGCGAAAATAATTACTGAACTGTCTGGAGTCAGAATGTTGTTGACCTTAAAGAAAATACTCAATAATATATGACCTATAACGCAAAAAACACCTTAGTAAAAAATAATAATACGCTATATTATGCAATGTCCTAGCCATCAAAATTTGAAGTTTGATAAACCTACGAGTATTTTAAACGCATATTATACTATAATAAATTATTTTATACATAGGTACATAATATCTTTCTTAATATACCTATATAAAATACCTATGTCCGTAGACAGTATAGTTGATCTATGTTTCAGGTCTCACTTTCAATTCACTTTTTTTATAATATTTACTGTTGATAACTACAATGACGTTCCCGAAACCGAAAGTAATAAACGTATATAAATATACATAAGTAGATATTATTTCATATAATGCACATGTATACAGCATATTATATATTATTAAATACAAACACACACATAAACGTGTGTGTGAGTATATAGGTACTCATACTATCGCATTCGCAATGTTATTATAAATATATTACACACACACACACACACACACACACACATCACTGTGATCAGTGTGAACGCGTTAAAACGAGATCGTCAAGAGTGATCCACGGGGGGTGTGAAGGGGGGTGGGAGTGAAGAGGAATCTGCACGGTTCATACGTATGGCCTTGCGTCTGGCTCCGGCTCCGGCTCCGACCCCGCCGCCACCATCGCACAGCAGCCGTTCCCTTGGCAATTTTGACTGGAGGCCGTCGCCACTACCACCACCGCCACCGACAGGGTCATTGACCGCCAGTGCGACACGATACCCCCCCGCCCACCCACCCATTCATTGCACGCCACAACTTCCATTCACGCCTGCCGTTCAGGTTCAGAAAATTACTATAACATTGGATATGTATAGTCTGTGTATTAGTAATGTTGCATAAGTGTGATTATTTTAAATGCAAGGTTGTTTTAGTTGACTCGTTACATCGGTCAATTTATTGTTTTTGTTTTTAAAATACATACACCCAAATACTCATACTATATGTATATAATTTTTCATGAAGTCAAATATTTCAAAGGTTATTTTTTAAATTGTTTATGTACCTATTTCTGAACATTTTTATGAACAATTAGAACAGTTTTTGTTTTAAAATCTACTATATTATGCGTTTATAAATTAGGTATTTAAAAATAGTGGAGTAACGAGTGAGCAATGAGTAGGTACCATCAAACTTGAAAATTTAAATTGTTTTTTATCAAAATAGTATAATTCAGATAACGAAATAAATCAAAAAGGTAATAAATCACATATATTTATGGTTATAAATTAATAAAGTAAAAAATAAAATTGACTAAACGCGTGTAATTCGTTTATAAAATACGCACAGTAAATAATGTAGTCACTACATTTAACTTTATAATATACATATTATACTCAAATTTAAGTATTTTAACTTGTATGCAAACATAATATAATTATAATAAGGAGTAAACAAATATTTAAAACGACATAAAATCTTTAATATGATGTTATGTTTTAGAGAAAATGAAAAGCTACAACGTTTTAAATTTAAACGATCAATCTCGGACTTTAAAACAATTACTGAAATAAACTTTATACGTTTTTTTTTTTATAGAAAACTTATATCTTTAAACTAATATATATTTGAAATTCCCAATATATAGAGAGGTTCTATTTGAAACTTTCACACAAATGTCACAAATAAAGTTTTTGCAAATATAAAATCCCATTATTATCAGGTTAATTCAAAATCTATAATTGAATTCAAGCAAAAAAAAATAAAATAATTTAAATCGATATCCTACTCAAATATTACACAAATATAACTTACTATTAAGTACAAATATCAGATACGGAAGCTACCATCATATTGTATTGAAGTTTTAATAACAAAATAAGAGATTTGATTAAAAAGAATTTTCTTTATATTAAACTATCCTTTAAAAAACAACTTTTAACTTTTTAATATACATTGTAACCTCATAAATTCAAAAGTTTCGACATGCGGCAGTTATTGTTATAATTCTATACATAAAAAAACATTTTACAGGCTAATGATAAATAAACTTTTCTTACCAATGTTTTATTTATATATTTGTATTTAATTTAATGATTAATTAAATAATTATTTTTGAATTTACCTAAGAGCTATACATTTTTTTCACTAATACTCTTTAACTTGAAAAAAAATAAAAACTTTCTGTTTAATAATTTCGACGAGTAAAATATTATTTTTATTTGATCGACTAGATCTATATTATTTACATATGAAAATTCTATATTTTTGAGTTTACAATGAGTTAATTTTATGATGTCAAATAATCTAAATAAAACAATTACAACAGAAAATAAGTGTACATAATATATCGCATTTAAATATATAAAAAAATGATTATATTAATTATTATAACAGCTATTTAGTACATAATAATATTTATGGTATTGTATTAAATATATACTTAATAACTAAATAATGATCAGTGAATAATACATTTATAAAATGTAACAACATATAAAATTCAAGTATATCATACGACGTTGAACAATATACTTAAAAGTTTTTTTGAAGGTTATTAACCTCATCTATATTATAATAAATATTTCAAAGAAAAAAGTGTTTCACCCCAAACAGAATTTGACGTTATTTGTTCACCCGTGCGGTGTCGTGTACCACTATTCAATTATACGATAATTTAATATAGTTTTATCCTTAGTATAATGTGTGAAACTATTTCTCTGCGTCGCTGTTTTCCCTTGAAAACCCTTTTAAAATATAAACTCCCCAACAAAGGTAACCAAATACAGGTTTGATAAAAGCATTTACTACTATTATATAATATGTACCAGATACCTATTTAACTCAACATTTAGAAAAAATAATATTTAAAAATAAAACTTTAGTAAAAATTATTAATCAATTTAATATTATATTATGATATTAATGTTGTATACTTATTATTTATAATTTAAGTAAAATTAATTTTAATGGTAATCAAGGGTGAACCTAAAAATATTTAAACGGGAGAGGGAAACTAAAACTTAGAATTTTAACTCAGTACTTGTATATAGTTGTAAATTATTTATTATAAAACATATATTAATTTGTACAAATATGTTTTAAGAAGACGCTATATCCGTATAATACATACCTGTTTTACTAATACGGCAATGCATAACGTTGCAAATGTTGTGTTAAGAATAATATTTAATTAAATATTTTGTGATTTACTATCATCGATTTTAAGATAAAAATATTATTTAGGACCCCTCGTAGATTATTTTTATACTTAAAATTTAAAATAAATATGAATATTTTATTAATTTGTTTATACAGTTCTGCTGGTTTGCATAATTGACAATATCGTATACGATAAGATCAATTTGAGCGAATTCGAGAGGATATCAAGCGTTTTATTAACAAACAGCAATCGACCCCAAACACAAATATTGGATAGCATGGCAATAAAGCATGGCGAATTGACCTACGTCGGCATGATTATATTATTTTACTGCTTTGGTCTCTCTATATAATATATATTATGATATGGACATCGAGTGGAAATTTCAAATCATGATAATAGACCCAAGTATATGTATATATATGAGAACCCAGCAATAGGTGTACGAAACAGTATTTGCAGTGACCTCCGTACCGAGAGAGGAGTAGTTATTATTCTATGATACAATATATTTATACGTCTTACAACGAAAAATTGATTAAAAAAAAATATTTTGCGTGGAATAATACGAGTTAGTGTCTACTGTATAATATTACAATATTACATTGTCCCGTGAAAAATGATTTTTCGCAAAATTATTGTTGAAGCTATACTCTTCCGTGTACGATACATGAACAAGTACCTATATGTATAAAAATGTATCAATCAAAATTGTAAATTGTTTTCGTGTGATATATTGTGGGGGGGGGGGGGGGGTGCAGTGGTGCTCTCCAGCACGTCAGCATAAATACGACATACATTTTATACTATCTTATAGTATAGGTATTATAATATATACGTATCACGTGGAATTGTGGAGGGTTTTGACCTATACGCGAACATGACAAAGAAGACGACGTTTATAATAATAATAATAATAATACAAGTATAATATACAGCGCACTCAGTGGAATATATTATATACGTCACACGGGTCGTAAAAAAAATACAGCCGTTGGCGTCTGCGGTGGCGGGCAAGGAAAAGGGCATGCCGCACGAGTTGTCAGAGAGGGTGCGCAGAGCGACAACGACAGCGTAGATTTGCGTGTGCGTATGTCGTATATATCATGTGTGTGTGTGTGTGTGTGTGTGTGTGTGTGTGTGCGCGCGTAGAATCGATAAGTGTTCGTCTCGAGAGAACAGACCCCGAGCGAGCGCGGAGGGCTTCGTTTTATTTATCTTTATAATATATTATTATCATATAATGTCACTATAATATAATTTTTCTTCAAATTTTGTCTCATTCACCCCCTTCGCAAATAACCACCCATCTATATCGTATTAATCGCAAACGGCCGGATGACAACGCACTGTTTTAGCGTTACGGACATCGGATTAAACGTTGAACTGACGTGCGCGCGAAGACATTCTCTGACGTAGGTAAATTTCTTTTATTTGTATTATTTTCAGTTTTTTTATTTTTTTTACATTTCGCTCACGACACGGCGGTGCTGCAGACGATTGCCAAAACGAGTCGTCTGAGACCTTAGGTACGGAAGAATAATAGTAAAAACGATATAATATCGCCGTATACCTTATATGTATTTATAATATATATATATATTACGGTAACGATACAACGGGTGAGTTTCAGACGATGTGATAATGGAGAGGGTCGGGGAGGTGCACGGCGATACTGCCGTGCTAGTGGCAGGTTCGGACTCGCACGCACGCACAGACGCACACACACACACACACGCACGCACGCACATCCCATCGTGCACCACTTCGCGTAGACTGTCGTCGTCGTCGTGTGTAATCTGAAGTCTAGACGTCTGTTGTAATCAGAGACTCGACGAGGCGAACGACGGCGGCGGGCGGCGGCGGTGGCGGTGAAAGAGAAGGATAAGGCCGAGGACGAGGACGATGACGGCGAGGAGACGGAGGAGAATGTCTAGGTGGAAGACCAATAAGACGGTAGTGGTGAAGGCCGGGGTGGAGCGGTGCAGGAGTTGGGTTATACGTGGAAAAAGAATTACCGGTCTCGACACCAACCCCTCCGTCCGTATAACCCGACAACCCGACTACCCGCCGCCGACGGTGTACTTGCCGCCACCGCCGTCACACCGACGTGTGTTTTTCACCTCCCGACGGGAACGCGGTTTTTTTTATTTTTAATTTTTTTCCTTTTTTGTTTTTTTTTTTTTTTTTTTTGCAACCACCATCTACGTTGCGTCGCAGACGGTTGACCCGCAACGCCCGTGGTGATCGCAGCCGCCGCACAAATGTAGAACGGTTGCCAACGGCGCGAGAGCGTTATGCGACATAATTACACTATGACGGACGCGTATACATCACTATACGTAGGTACACGTAATATTATTTCGATATAATAATATTGTCATTGAATATCTCGTGTACTCGTGCGCGCGTGTGTGTGTGTGTGTGTGTGTGTACGTAGGTAGAGGTAGTCGTTATTCGTTTATAAACAATGATAATACGTACCTAAAGAGTTCAATAGATACGCACAACAATGATAAGATTTGACCGAAGCGTGTAACCAATGATTTAAAATCGAAATAAGCCAATATAATATGTATTTTTTCTTAATTTTACAGCTTATACAGTATACGAAATGATTGAATCGACCGGATCTACAGTAATAGTAATAAGATACTAAGCCTCATGCACTACAACGATTGCAGCGGGACGAATGTTTAATAATAATTACTAATCAGTAGGTAATTGTTATCGTAAAATATATTTTAAAGTTACACAATAATTTTGTGTAAACTATGTGGTAAATTAAAAATATGTAATCAACATTTTTTCAACTTAATTAATACATAAAAATATAACTTTTATTAACTTCTAAACTATAACCCTACTGCCTAAAACTTTAAACATTACGACTAAACTTTTAAGTTAAATTTTTTTTATTGTCTCGATAATGACCAACAATAATTAATCAAAATTAAATTATACGCACATATTTAATATAATTATATTATGTTTCAAGTTCCATTACTCCATCTCACTGTATTACCAAATCTTTCCGAGACACTCTCTGGATACATACAATTTAATATTACTATGCAGAAATCACTTTTGAAATTTATAGTTACATACACGCGTATTTGTCATTAAAATCTCGCAGTCTAACCATGTTTTAAACTTTAAGGTTTCTACATGGTGTGAGTGAGATATAATTTGATTTATATGGTTAATTTTATTTTTGAGACTGATATCCTTAAACTTCCTAAAAAATGTACCCATTCTATTATATATTTAATAATACAATTTATACAATAATGTTTTAAATATATTGTAAATCTACTTTTAATCATAAACCCTAAATGTAATTTTATTAATAAACTAGACAAATTAGAAATTTATAAACATAAATCATAGAATTATAAGAATTTATGATTCATAGTTTTCAGTGCATCTAAAATGCATTCAAATAGAAAAAAAGATAAAAAAGATCGAAAATACATAAAAAAAACAAAAATAAAACAATGATGATGGATGAAGCATCAAGTAAATAATAACTAGGTGAACTAGATCAAAGATTTATTATATGTATTAGCATAGAGTATTTATACTTATACATCAAATATGTATTTCATTTTTTTCAGCGACTTTTTAAAAACGTTGTTATGTTCGCGAATTGCCTAATGTTGATGAATTTTTTTTTTTTTACATATTATTGCATATTTCAACTATAAACACGAAAAATGCATGTTTTGAAATTTATTTAAATGAAAGCTGTGTAAAATACTAGATGCCACATCGTGTTATGCTCATAATTCTAATTTCATAAATTCAATAATTCTATCTTAGAAAAAAAAATTAATAAAAAACCTTTACCTATTTAAAAGTAAGACATATAAAGTGACTTTTTATGTTTTGTTTTAAAACTATAAAATGACTCATCTTTCACTTAACGATAAATTAAAAATTATCAGTAAATTAAAAATATATTTTATTATTTAAAATGTTTTAACAATATGTAATGCGCAGTTTACTAATCTAAATTGTAAATAAAATAAAATCTTAATAATAACGAATAACTTGTAAATTTTATATATAAGATTCTGTAAAATAAAAAAAGGTTTGATAACCATTTAAAAAAAAAAGTTTTGTTCAATTAAATTATTTATGATTTTTTTTTTTATAAGTTTTTAATATTTTTAACAAGGATTTCTTTTTAAGTCGAATCTTGATTAGAACATACAAAGTTTGAAATATAAACATTTAAAATATCGAATTTTGTTGTAATAATAATTATAATGAGCAAAGTTCAATATTCTTAAGATAACGAAAAAATCGAGAAATCGACATTTGACATAATTCGAATCTGCTATACCTACTTGTATATAATTAATTTAGGTACAAAAATACGTCTATTTAAATTATTTTGAAAATAAACTGAGAAAGTTAATTTAAATTAATATAATTCAAATAAATTGGTGCATTGTTATAAAATACAGTGAGAAATATTAATTAAAACCACCAATTAGTATAATTTTTTACCTTACTTCTTTAATGTTTAAAAAAAATCTTTATTGGCTATACCTAAACTTGTATTTCATTAAATAAAATAGAAAAGTTTATTGTTATTTAACTCTAACCATAGGTATAATGAATAAATGCAATAGGTAAAATAATGTTATATGGGAATTAGGAATCCGATGGTGACCAATTATAGTGATTAATTTACGAAACTCTTCACTCTTCATCTCGTCCAACGACATAACAATGCCCAGTCTTCCAATTAAAAACTATCATTATGATTCCTCAATGAAAATAATTATAGATGTCTAACTCTCCCCCGTCTGAATTCGTGGTTTGAATTTATTTATATATTAAGTTCAACAATCAGTAATTGGGAAAGGAGGGTTGTCGATCCAAATAGTGAAAGAAATTCACAACGGACAATCACTATTTTTTTTCATCTAGCTGAAGTTAAAGAAAATATACATATAAAACTAAATAACGAATTTAAAAAAAATACAACTTGTTATTACTCAATATTGTAATAGAATTTGAAAAAATACATCAAATAAAACCGAACAAGTCACCTGCTAAAGTGTATTGGAAGTGTACCTCGTTATTAAGTTTTATCACTGTATTGGAAGTGTTAAATTTCAATTTCGATAGTAACTCATAATAATATATTCAAAAAACAATTCTGATCATTTGAACGAAAATGATTTTTCAATTTTTACTTCTAATTTTTAAGGATATTTTATGATATATAAATACTACTCTAGGCAAGACGGTGAATTGTGGCCAAAAACATCGCATACATTGTATAATATTGTTATATATAATTGGTATTAATTTTTAAGTCAATACTAACGTACAGTAAAAAGGTAAAAATGGCTTGTAGTTAATATCTACATATTTTCAAATTTTTATTGTGTATAGAAAATTAGAGAATATATTATACAAATAGCAAACAGTTTTAAGTTTCTAGTCTCTACAATTAATATTTTTTTGTATTTCATCAAAATAACTAAAATTATTATTTTTGTTTTAATATTCAATTTTAAAATGATTTAAATTTAAAATCTTTATAAATTGTATAAATAAATTGTAATATTGCGAATATCTAATATGTATTTTTAGTATTATTTGGTTTCTATAATAACAAAAAATACAGAAATAAGTAACGTAAGTATAAAAAAGTTTAATATTTTTAAGTTTTACATTACCTCCTACGACCAACATAAAACTTACATATTTTACGTAAAATAAATCTTCAGAAGTATTATACTAAAATGTAATAAATGCACGTGTTTAATTTGATTACAATACATTAAGAGGACATCGCACCCACATGTATTGTCTACATCTTACACACATACGACTTAATTAATTTTCGTTCATAGTTTCAATAGTATGCTTTTAGTTTTGATATTAAAGTGATTTGACCTATTATCAAACTTTTAGATAAGAACATTATCTGTATTCTGTCGTTGGTTTTTTACGATATTTTAATTTTTAAGTGAATTATGTGCATTTTCAAATATTTATATTTTTCATACTCATAACTCACTTAAAAATTAAAATATCGTAAACAACTAACGAGAGAATACAAATAATTTTCTTATCTAAAAGTTTAATAATAGGTCAAATAACTCTAATATCAAAACTAAAAGCATACTATTGAAACTGGTGAACAAATATTTGCTATGTTGTACGTGTGTAAAACGGAGAGAACACATTCGGGTGCGACGTCTTCTTAAGTAACTTATTTAAATATTTTATAAATAATACAATCGATTTAAAAAAATAAATAGTTTATATTGTCATTTCTTAGTAGTGCTTTCATAATTTTGGTTAAAAAATACATATTATCCATACAAACGTGCAATCAATTCATTACAACAATAGTATTATGATTATAAAGCTTAGCCGTTAATTTTTAAGCAATTGAAATATTAAATTAAAAAACTATATTACCTATGTAATTTTAGATAAAATTTAGATCTCTTATAATAATTTATAATTAATTTTATATTTATAAAAAAAAAAGTAAATGTAACTTCATAATACATAAAAACTTTTTTTTATTCCAATGGATTTTATCAAAGTATTTTTACACATTTTAGAAAAATAGAAATATAACTTATCGTTCCATTACTCCCATTAATAAAAAACATGTCTAGATTAAACACATAAAAAATAATAATACCGAAATTACATAATTCAACCAACATTTTATAAAGTTATTAACGAAAAAAAAAAATTGAATCAACGAAATAAGATGGTATTTCTAATCAAAAAACCTAAGAGTCACAAATACATGGAAAATATTTATTTTTTACTTAAAAACAGTTTGTTATTGTCATTGATACACTGATAAACATAAAATAATTACAAAACATAAGCATGTATTTGATTAGAGTTGACAAGTACGCAATGATTAAAATTATTATTGATAAAAGAGCATTTAAAACATTTTGAAACTCTTAAAGTTGAAATTTTTTGCTAACACAATTATCATTAATTATTATTCATTTTTAATTTTATTGGTATTCTTTCAAAAGTTCAAACTGTGATTAAAATCATTATTATTATTATTATTATTGCTATCAAAATTATTTTAGTAGAATAAATGAATACTAAATAATTAAGTTATTTTGGTTACGGCCTAAAGGACAAAATGTTTAAATTAGACTGTTGAATTTAGTGATATTGGCATAATGACATACAATATATGTATTTATAAAGATGTAGTGTAAATTTGTGGGGTGGAAACAGACTCAGGTATAATATATAATATCACAGACGGCCGAGACGGGGCAAAAAGGGGCGACGGCAGTATACAGCGACAATGGAAAGAGGCAGACGTCTCGACGGCCGTATCGACCGGGTAATAACTCCTGGGGCCTTTCCAGACATAAGTACAGCCGTTGGGGCTTTCATCTAACATAAATACGAATTTTAAAGCAGAAAGATGGGAATTATGTATTTCACGTTGCATAGGTACTAAACACAAATCATTTTCCATCACCACATTAATTTGCGTATACTAAGTAGCAAAAATATTTCAAAAGTAAAATAACAAAAAAAATAAATAGTTTTTCATAAATTTATTAGGATTGTATACAGTTTATATCAACTTGTATGACTACCAAAAATAATAATTGATTTTACTGAATTCTAAATGTGTTACGTTTACCCAACTTTGACATTTTGAACACATCATCTCCTAAATTATATTTATTTTTATAGGAGTATAAAATGTAGGACTTGGTTTTAGTAAATAATTATATAAATGTTAAACTGTTAAAGTAGTTGAACATTTTATTAGATTTTTAAAATCATAATTTTATAAAAATACCAATAGTAATAATGTATTAAGTTAATATACTTGGTTTTAATTTACAACTATTTGTTACTTGGAAGGTAAGACTCAAAGTGATCAAAAATATTTCAAGTTATATATTCTATTAAATGTCACAAAATTATTAATTCTTATTGTAATCAATAATTCCATATTTTTATGTGTTCTATAATGTATAAACATTATTTTCAATTCTATATAACAATTTAAAATTCATATACATATATAGATATATATATATATTCATATATTATATATAACTGCTTAAGAACCCCTTTTACACCCGATTACACAAAAACCCATATCCCTTATACACTATTATTCCAACCAGTGCATTTTTTTAATTGCAACATTATTTCAGACCGAACTTAAAATCATTTTACATAAACTACACTAATACAATATAATAATTTTATAAACATACCTAATCTAAAAGTAACTAAATAGTCAATGTGAAAACATTGATACATTACTATAGATAATTCATACAGCTATTCAGGTTGTACTAGAGCAATAAACAGAAAATAAAACATAGGAGCATTAATAATTTAACACTTTTTAATTTGTAGATTATTTATTTTAATTTGAATATTATTTTAAGCAACTTAGGAAAAACTCGGATTACTTTAGTAACACAATCAGTCGGAGACATACCTATTTCGGCAGGAGGCATTCCTTCTCAGTTACCAGTATAATATACATTTTTAAGTATAAATTATATGAATAGAATATTGAAAAATTTTGTTTTAAATCATTTTAATATTATAAATAATAGTTTATAATGTTTATATTATATTTACTGTATTTATAATTTGTTATAGTTATAATTAGTTTTAAAAATCACACTATTAGTTTTGAAAGTTACTAAATGCTAGTTGCTTTGGGGTAATTCAATGTTTTAATTTTAATACGTGATTCACTCATTTTCATATGATAATAATTTGCATTATTTTTTTTAAACAAGCACGTTTTATATTGATTTTTTGTCATTTTTTACTAGGTAATTGATTTTGTTTATATTTTTATGCTGTAGATTAAAAACAGAGTTTCCTTTGAGAACATTTATCTAGATTAACACTATTTTATATTAATACAAAATAATGACTATACCTATTACCTACCAGAAACTTATTTCTTAACAAATTTGTCAAAATTAATATTTAAGGTTTAAAATACATTATACTGTATAAAATTTTAGTAATTTATTTATATAGTGAGTATTGTATTACTGTGGGAAAATAATAAGATTGTAAAAATAACTATTGAATAAAATTAATATTAAAAATAAATTTTGTAAAAAAAAAAAAATAATTTACAGTTAAAAAATGCTTAAATTATTAAAAGTAGGTATAATATATTTAGGAATTTTAAAAACAATGTTTTAAGAACCATTATTTACCCGAATGTACAGTACAAAAAAGAACAGTGTTGTCCTGGAATTCCCATTAAAATAATTAATCGTTCATTAAAACAAAGAAAAGAAAACATTAAATAAACTACACACATGGTCACAATAAATTTAGAGCAAATACATGTATACCTATAACATTTTGGTAACGGCTATTTCAAGATGAAAAAAACCGGGCAAGTGCGAGTTGGACTCGCGCACCGAGGGTTCCGTACAAACCTGCAGGTATATAAGTAAAAGTTTTTTTTATTTTTACGGCTGTATTTTTTCAATAAACATCAAATATCGTTTACAGAGAAGGTTTTAATTCCCTCGCAAGTAGTCGCGAGTTTGAAAATATGCGGCTTAAATTGTTATTATTTCTTTCGATTGCGTTGACATAAAAGTTTGATTTTGTTACAGTTTAAAGGTATTATAGACTTAAGTATTTAGTATGAATTTTAATTTAATACCTCATCGCGTTCATGAGATAAGGAGTAGTAACTTTGAAATTTTCAAAATTGTCAAAAATATTTTTCAAAAATATTTTTTTTTTATATGATGAAACTAAAAATTTACGGTTTTCGTAATTTTTCCTATATCTGTACTATAAGACGTGACTTCGTACGAAACTTCAAGATTCTAAGTTCACAGGAAGTACCCTGTAGGTTTTGATTCCCGTGCGAGTTTCGAAAATTTGCGGAAATTTGCGGCCTAAATGGCTGTATCTTTTGATTGCGTTGGCTTAGAAGGTTGATTTTTCTACAGCTTCCAGGGACAGTAGACCTGAGTATCATATACAAATTTCAGTTTGATACCTCCACGCGTTCCTGAGAAAAACGCTCTTGACAGACGGACGGACGGACGGACAACAAAGTGATGTTATAAGGGTTCCGTTTTTTTCTTTTGAAGTACGGAACCCTAAAAATGTATTTTTTTTATCAATTTATACATAACTAGTAATTATTAAAAACAAAAAAATTTAATCTAAGTAAAACTATATTATAAAATTTTGTAAAAATGAAGTTTTTTTATAGAGATTGTTTATATTCTAGAAAACTAAATAATAATATATACACAATACTGAACAAAGAATGAAATTTAAAATGAACTCTTCTTAGCTAAAGAAACAATAAATTAGTGACTACATAGCTTTAAAAAAAAAAACTAACAATAATCTCGAAAGATATTTATTAAATTCTTCATTTATTAATACGAATATTTAACTTCATTCATCATCGAAATTAACATCAATACTATTTATTATTGTATAAATGTGTTTATTAATAACTTCCATAATAATTTTTTTTTTTTTTAACTATATTAAAGTTACTTTTTTTATGTGTTTAATTGTCCTATCTCTTTTTATATTCTGATTTGAACGAGCATAAAATGATAGCTATAATACCATTTAAAATAACAGCAGGTACCTACTGACAAATCAAAGTTCATCTATATATTTAACATACCCTGAAATACCTAGATTAACTTATTATTTTTTTATTTATAGCTCATACTTTGCTTCAACTACTCATCTATTATTTTATTTGAATTTTGAACACAAAATATTATTAATTATACATGGCATGCATGTACAAAGCATTAATGAAAATCAACAATCGTTAAAACTATAAATTATGTTGATAAAATATAATTATGTTTATTGGATACTGCTCTATAAGAATTTATATGTTTTGGGAGAAAATTTATAAGAATGATTTCAACAGCCATCAACCACTTTATACATAAAATATTAATGATTTTTCGTTAAATGATTCAACTATAAACATATTAATTTTAATTTTAATAACTTAAAAATAAAGATAATATTAAATGTAAATTTATTTATATAATTAAAACTTCAATTTATCATACACATTATATATATATAATTGTATTCAAGTATTTAGTATTTATTTATTTAAAATGTTAATATATCGTTGTTTGCATAATACTCGCACAACTTTAAAAATAAAACGCTCATTTTAATAATATATTACGAATTGAATAATGTTACTACTTAGTTATATAATTTTCTAAGGATAAAATAGATTAATACTTCACCAATAAACAAAAAAAAAAAAATAATAATAATAAACAAGTACTTTTTCAAGTTTTGAAGCATCTAAAAATTGTATTTTTTTAAAATTAAATTTACCAATGTACAATATATTTTCAGAAATTAATATTTATTGTTGCTGTTTTACTAATTATTGAAAAACTAAATATTATAAATAATATTTAATGTAATTTTAATATTGGTGTGAGCACACCGTATTAAATGTGCGAAAATAAAAATACGATATAACAAAACATACACGCGGCATAATTAAAAAGGGTAAAAAAGGTAGGTATTCGCTCTACTGTATACCTATTATTTAATAGGTATCAAGTATATATTGTCATTGAGTAAGTTTAGATAAAATTTAAGTATTAAATTTGAATTCAATGTTAAGTCATTACATACCTACAAAAAATGACTCTGAACTAAGACTATCTATCAATCTATATTACTATGTAGTCATGTAGATATATATAAATTATGATATATTACTTATTTTATTATTAGTAATACAGTAAAATAATGAATTTTAACTATTGATTCTATTAAATCATTTTAATAGTAATTATATAGTCTATCATATATCATTGTTTCTATTAATCATTCAGTACCGACTTGCAGCAGAACAGTATAAATCAGTTTGTGATAAATATAGGCAATAGCATATACCTATCAATTAATCTAAATATTTTAAAAATATCGTAATAACATAAAAGAAAATCAAAACATTTTAAAATGTCAATAAATAGATCAAAATAAGTCAAGATATATTTAAAATAATAAATGTACAATGTACACGAATAAAAAAGTCTAATAAAAACATTTGGTAAAAATTTGAAGTATATAAGAGACAGATATCTGTTTTTAAATTACAATAAAATAAGAAAACTGTTATTAGATAATAAATCGGTATTTTACGTGTGAACTTCGTAAAATTTCAACTTCAGACGCTTATATAAAATATTTGTAGAATTATGTAGGTACACACAACTCATTTTTTTCATTCAAACGATAACCCATAAAGAACCTTATATTAAATATTCAAACCTTAGGTACCTATAAATACTAAAAATGTTAGGATTTTTTAACTACAAAATAATTTGCAAAATTTTAACGATTTTCAAGAAATTATGCTTTATGAGTAAAGTAATATATAAATATATTGTTTTACAATTATTTTGTTTGAGTTGGTCCACATGATAAATAAATTAAAAATGCTTAGATTTTCCACTTTGAGGGTGGTTTGTGCTGGTAAAATTGAAACTAGTTGATACTTGTGAAAGGAGTTCAATTGTAAAAACATTGAAATTATTTTTTAAAATAATTGGAAAAAAAACAAGAATAATTACGCAAAACAGTTTTTGACAAAATCGATTAGGTTTTTCTAGTATAACTTAAAAACCAACAACTTTAGATGCGTGATACACTAAATGTTATACATTAGAATTCTACTCATAGCATTTTTGAAATATTTTGACTCTTTCTGAGCTATTATATTATACTATATTTTTTAAATAATAAACATTTAAAATTATTCAGTATAAACACCAATAAAAAATGTATCGCTAGATAAATAAACTTCAAAATTTAATACGATTGAATTCAATTCTATACCGAATATAATGGTGACATTTTTGTTTAATATAGAGTTCATTGCACGAAATTCATTTATTAATTACTAAACTTGGCAACTGTTGACATATGTTATATAATATTTCACTTTTAAAAAACCTATTACAAACATCCATAGTCCATACTAATTATCAATTTTAAAAGTATCGAAAAATAAAGTATATATTATCATGTGCGTATACATGTTATTATGTGTGTAAGAACAAGAGCTACATCAGTGTAATTTACTGATAAGATACGAAAATAACAAAAACCAAAAATATTATAGGGGCCGACTTGATCTCATCATTATCCGCCCACATAAATCTACGTCACTGATGCCGTTGTCAGGTGTGATCATCATATAATACGACATGATATATAACACTTTTCCGTGCAAATTTTGAAAAATACGAAGTGTATATGAATAATAATAATCATCATATAAGAGCCGTCTGGGGCTATTGAACGAACCCGATAGCGTATTTCCGAAGGGTAACAAATTTGGCGCATAGTCGCTAGAAATCGGTGAGATTCCGTAAACCATATAGTGTAATATCTATAAAATAGCATTTCATACATATTTTTATTTGTTATAGATATTTAAATAATTCAATTACAATTGTTTTTTTTCAATAAGTCATTCAATATTATAGGTAATTTAAATATAAATAAGTTTGATATATTTAAAAAAATAAATAATGCAATAATGTCTTTGAAGCTATTTATATTTGATAAAATATTAATGTTTAAACATAGGTATCTTAAAATATTATTGTAAGCATGTGTATTATTGTGAATAATCATAACTATTTATGTTTTAAATAGTGCTTGGGAGCATTAAGTAATAAGTAGAAAGAAACCGAAAAACAATGACCTAATTCCACTATTTTACAAAAAAAAGTTCAAAAATGTATACTATCACATTTCTATTTCTATGCAATATGTGTTTATCGGTGTTTTGATTTTCATATTGTTTTGTACTGTATTTTATGTAGTAATATAATAAATAACTTATAGATAAATATTGCTCATAACAGTATATAGAAGACGTAAAACTACATGGATTACACATACTCGCAGATTTCGGGCGACCATGTACCAAATTAATTAGCGTTCAGAAAAACGCAACCTGGTATGGGTCCATGACCTGGGACAACCCCATTTTCAGCAATAGATGATGCGGTGAGGTAGCGGCTCGGTGCTCGTAGATAGGGGTGAGGGGCAGACACGCAACCACCACGTCGACTGGTGGCAGTGGGGATACGCACATTAAAATGGCTAGACACACGTACTTCACCATTGGATCGAACAGATCTACGGAAGTGTAAAGGGTTAGGGGAGGAAATGGTAAACCCTTTACAATACTCGTGAGCATCTACTCATTCAAGCCAGTTTATAGATTATTATTATTTATTATTTATCTCTATAGTTATGAAGACTGAGGAGTAAGAATATATCGCCAAATACAAGCAGCACATATTATTATACATATATTAGATTTTTAGTTTTAATGAGAGTGTACCGATATTCCGTCTTGTGATTGGTGGCAACTGTAATATACATATCGAACATGCCCTATATATCGTCAGTTTTCGACAACATATTCAATTCAATCCCGTCATTTTAGTATTTGTCAAACTAATTAAAACTCATCATATTACCGATTGATGTTTCCTGGGGTAGAAGACTAAAATACCAATTTAAGATAAAAAAAAATACAATAGTTTTTGAAATTTTTAACCACCTCAAATAACACCATTAATAATATCATATTCAGCTGATAATTTACACATAACGCTGCAGGTATAGGTAATCAGAAATTAGAAAGTTTTCTAAAAAATGTCTATCTTTTATTATTATACGAATGTTGGATTTTATGTATCAAGAAACAAAAAAATAAAAATATATACTCAATCAACCTGATTAAAATATACGAATACCAAACTCATTTTGTATTTAAAAAATTATTTATGTTAAGGAATACATAAATTAATGTATAAATTAATTAATTACTTAATTTATATTAAGTAATACTCGTATAATGCTGTTTCTAAATATATATACAATATATGTAACATATCTAATATACATACTTCATATGAAGCATATTCATAATAAATCTCTGTAAAAACTGTATTACACATTATTTTTTGTTAACTACATAAAAAGCTAGTCACTATTTTTAGTTTAAGATTGTTGTTTGAAACGTATTAACTCTAGAATATGTTTTTAATTTTGTTCACTTTAATTATAAGTATTACATACTGTTCAAATCAAATTCAATAAAAGATTTGAAATTTTATAATAATAATAAAAAAATAGGCAAGTGAGTACCGTTTCTCTGTATATCATATAGATATCGAATATGTCACTATAATAGGTGTTAAATTTATTTTGATGATGAATAAATATTATTATTTATTATATACAAAAAAAAAATTCTAAGCGGAGATGGTTTAAGCCTATGTCACTAAATACATAATATAAATATAATATACATATGTATATATATTTTTTTTTATTTTAAAATGAATATACATATTTAAAAAAATGTATTGTGTTCAGTAAAATTCATAATAATATACATAAAAGTTTAATATCTTCATGAATAATGTTTTTGAGTTAACAAAATAATTAACATTGTCATTCATGATTAAAGTAAGTAAATTTGTTCAAATTTAAATTACAAATTCATATAAAAAAAATTGTGCCAATGTATCTTTATAATTTTTATTTAGACAAAAGAACTTATGTAAGATTTGTCATTAAATTTTCAAAAATTTTAATACGGTTTTTTTATAAAATAAAATTTTAAAAACTCAAAAATTGTTCATGTCTAGCTCAAAGAATCAAAATATTTTGAAAACATAAGCATGTATAGAAAATTATAATATAAACTTTGATGAAAATTTCAAGTATCTACGAATATTGGTTTTTAAATTAGAACAAAAAACAAAATTGATTTGATCAAAAACTGATTTTGCATAAAAATTCCTGTTTTTCTTAATTTTTTTTCCTGATTAATTTGAAAAATATTAGTTTTTATCTATTTGAAGTATAAATTTGATATAATTTTCTATCAAAAATATCTTCAAAATTGAAAACCAAAGTATTTTATAGAATACTCATCATGAACACATACAAAATAAAAACACACATCACTATAAAAATTACATTCATCATCCTCTCAAAAACTAAAAAAAAAATTTTGTCAATTAAATGATGATAATTTGATAAAACTGAAAGTTGTGGAATATTTATAAACATGAAAATTTATCACCTATCGATTTTATGCAAGAAACTAAGTTCTTTATTAATGAAAATTACCATCTTAGTGTAATATCAGATTTTTAAATCATAGTAATGTATATCAAAATAAATTACTTTTGATAACTAAAATCCTAGTTGAACTTCTAATAAGTAATATTACTGGCCTACTGATTTAAAAAGTTAATAGCATCAGCTAGATAATTAAGAAGTCATTCATTACAATGAATTTAATCATATCAATCTTTGGAATTGAATGAAACAAATAACATTGGAATATTATACATAAATAATTATCAAAGTAAAATAAAACCCATCACCGAAATTAATTTAAGAAATGAAAATGTTAAGTAAGAAATAAAACCTAAAAAATAATAATAAAAACTTAATATATAAGGTACACAACTATATTAAAATGTATATTGATAATAAAGAATTTTAGTACTGAATGTCCCTAAATAAACATAAGGAGCTATGAATGTATCTTAAAATAAATGAAGTAATATATGTGTATAGAGTCAAAGATGAGTAACATGGTAGTTATTACACTTCTAAATGTATTATGTTTTGTTGTTCCAAGGCTCAAAATTTTAAATACAACTCGACTATGTTACAAAACAATAATTTAAATTCTTAAAACTACTACTATAGTTAGTACAACTAAAATTATGACATGTATTTACGTATACCCAAATGTTTTATTTAAAGAACAGCATATTGTTTAGATTAGGTTGCATTAGATTAAAATAATTCATTATGAAAAATGTTATCCATTTAAATAAAATAACAATCACTATAGCCATTTAAATTCAATTGTTGATAAAAAAAAGTTGAACAATTTAATTTATAAATATTATAATTTAAGTTAATATAAAATTTAAATTTATATTTAAATAAAACAATGGCTTATTTAAAATCAAACATTATTAATTTTGTTATTTTTAAATAATAAAAACAAGATAAACTTGTAAAAATCTAAGACAAATTTAACTTGAACCAAATTAACATTTTCAAACTCCAATCATTAATAAATTTATAAACTGAAATCACTTAGTTTTAATTTAATGATAAGATCAACATAGATCTATTTTAATGTTTAAATTGATAAAAAGTAAAAAAACCTTTATAAAATATGATTATGCATTATTGTTAATACCTAATTATCATTAATTATATCCAATAATAAAGAGATTAACTTACCTTGCTAAAGTAACCAACAATATGACATCCATCTTCGTCCTGAGTAGTCATTATATAAAACAAAAACGGTTCTACATCATAATAAAGGGTTTTATGGTCTAGAAAGAACTTTGCCAGTAAACATAAATTTTGACAAAATATTTTGAATCGTTTTCCATCTACTTCCCAAACAGATATACGGTCTTTCCTAAAAACAAATATAAATACATAAATTTAAAAAATTTAACAAAAATAAGAAAATAACTTGAAAAATAGAATAGTAAAATAAAGAAAATCAAACTTGATAGTTAATCTAATTTTAAATACATATAAAATATTCCATGCTTACCGATAAACTTCATCACCAGGTGGATGTTTCCAAACACATTTAAGTTTATGCCTATATAGTACTGTTTTACTTTTAATATAATGTAAACAAAATTCACATAAGTACAATTTTGGTACTTGTGTATATTCTTCTGGATAAGGACTTTGGTACCAAACTTCCATCTCATATTTTCCCATTTCTAAATATTTTGTGCCTTTAAAATTTGGTAATTGTTTTAAATCTTCTTCCTATTATATTAAACAAAGAAAAATATATTAAAATTTACAATATATACTATAAAATTCTGAACCAGAATATTTTCTAGAGTATCTACATACTCGTTGCACATTAAGAGCACATCCAAAATAACTTTCTCTACTGCTCACCATAGTAGATGGAGGATGAGAGTTTAAAAAACTAATCAAAACCTGACTGAGCGTAACAGATGCAAAATTGGCTGCTGCCAGATCATACTATTAATGTGCGACGAGTATACACAAAAATTAAATTTTAAATAAGTAGTTAATATTTAATAAGTTATAAGTATTGAAAAAAATTAAATTAGAAAAAGTACTGAACCATAACTTTGTAGGGTGATCTGTGCCATTCTATTCAACTTATCTAAACTTTATATATTTATAAGTTATAATACTTTTAACTAATCAATTTGTTATTCAAAATTTGATTTTTATATCTTAAAACTTTAAAAATATATTCTTTTTCAGAATATGAAATTAATTTGTATATTTAATACAGTAAAAATTTTAAATTCTTAAATAATTTTCTTTTTTTTTTAATGTTATTTTGTAATGACATTAAATAATTTAAAAATATTTATTTATATATATAAACATTCAAAAGTTAATACATAACACCTAAAGATATTTAAATGGGTCATATTTACTAATAAATAATATAATATTAAGAGTATAATGAGAGAAATTTTCCAAAACACATATATCACTGTTGACACAAAAAAAAACCTCTTATGTACTTAATATAAAAAAAAAAAAAAAACAAATAACAATTTAAACATTCCAAGTGTACAATAAACTAAACATTTTTAATAACTCATAAACTAAAAAATAATAGTTAAATTATCAAAAAATGAAATTCCAAAAAACTAGTTACTATAAATAAAAAGAGATAAGTGTTCTATTTAAATTAAAAATAAGTTATATTTTGTAAATAAATAGACGAGAATCTCCAGATGGTCTAAAAGCAAAACTATGTCTGATACAAATTAATTATAGTAAAATTCATTCTGTATTTATAGTGATGATTAGAGCTCGGATTCCAATGCATTTGCATTTTTTTTTCAAACGTCTTACACGATGCTTTCCAAGATACAAATGTATTTCAAGTACTCCGTATTCTAATCATAAAATTTTTTGGAATATTTTTTTAATTTTTTTAAGACATATTATAACTAAAAATATTGACTCGATTAAGTACTATGTAATATAAATTATTTTCATATTGAACTTAATTTTTTATATTATACTTTTTTTTACATAATAATTTGAATTTTTATAATACATTATGTATTTTTTGATATATTTAGGACATTTTTTAGAGTCTTTAGGTCATAAATGCATTTTATTAAAAGGCATTTTTCAGTATTTTAAAGGGCATTTATATTCAAACTCTAGTCATAATAAATTATAAAACGTAAATAACTCGATCTAATATAAAAAATATTAAAGAAATCATCATGTGTTCACCTAGAATCTTTTTTTTTTTTAATATTGAAATTTGAGAAAGTTTATATGTTTTTTTTTTTATTATTATACTTTAATTGAAAGCAGAAATCAGTTCTTGAAATACAGAAAACAATTTTTACTATATTCTATAAACATAGACAAAGGCTAGTTCATCAATCTATCCATCAATAGAAAAATGCATAGTCTATTTATCTAATAAACAACAGAAATATTGTTTTATTTGCACCCTTATCAATTAATTTACATTCAACTAAGTTTTTAAATTACAATAAAAAAATATACTTATGTACTGATTTAATATTTAATTACTTATAAAGATAATTCCAAAGTAATCAATTTAATTTAGTTCATAAAAACATTAATTATTTGATAGTAATATTATGGCTAAGACTCTTTTATTTTATTAATATTCATAATTTTTTCAGTTAATAGAAAATAAAAAAACTTATTTAATATTTTTACAATTATCTTATCAGTTATATTTATTGATACTAAGCAAGGAAGCAAGATACTAACGATTTTCTCACTGGCTACTGCTTGTGCTTCTTGAAATAATTTAAGATCATAGGATGGTATATTAGAGCAGTTGAGTATATCAGGCTCTAAATCTTTACCAACATATTGGTCACTTTGGGAAGTATCACTACTCGTTTCATTTTTTTTTTTATTTTCAATCTCACTTCTCATTTCTTTCACTTTATCTCGATATATTTTTTGTTCGGCTGAATTGGATTTTAATGCTCCTTTTAAACGTTCTTCATTTTTCTTAAGTCGTTCAGACAAATTTTCCTATAAACAAATATATAAATATACGTGGTTTATAAGAATCAAAAATAATATAATACATCATCACTTATATTATTACTTGGCATTGTTTAATAGTTAATCTATGATACATAGGACAGGCTTCTGAAGTGAAATGACGCTCATATAGACCATTCAAATGACCTAATGAATCACAACCATTAACTGGACAAAGTCTTTCTTCTAATTCAACAAGTCCTCCAGTATTCAATCTCTTATCAATACAATTTAGTGGCTTACGAGTTTTGTCACGAGCTTTTTTAGTAGGCGATTTGCAACTAGTACTTGTTGATTTACTTCCTGAAATCACAAATTATATTATTTTATATATTAGTTAATAAAAAAATTAATATATGTATACCAGTATCTGAATCAGAATCTGTTGCAGTTGTAGTTCTATGACTAGCAGCTAATATACGACTAACTCTGGTAGATCCTCTAGTTGTAACAAGTTTTTGGTCTTGACCAGTTTTAGAATTGGAATTAATATTTGAACCATTTTTAGTTGGTTCTGGAACTGGATATTTTCTAGGTCGTCCACGTCCTCTAGAGACTTTACCACTAGATGAAGATTCATTAGCACTTGTAACTTTTGTAGCAGGTTGTGGTGTTTTATTTAAAAGTTTCTTTTTATGCTGTTCTTGTGTTGTTTTTTTGATCTTTTTGTCTAATGACGAATCTGTATCTGAAGATTCTAAATATAAATGAAAAATAAATATTTATGATTTTTATTGTAACATACAATTATCTGTAGAATAATGGATAAAATGAAATGTTAATATTAGTACTAGTAATAATATGTGCATAAGAAGAAATCAAAATCTAGAAAGGCGATAAAGGGGGTTTAATTACTAAAGTCTATGATGATTAGTGTTCGGACTGCATATAATATAATTATCACATTATTAATATACTTTATAACCAACCACCACACATAGACACTTACATAATACACATAAAATCTGCATATTATGTATATAAATGAATATTGGCATTTTGTACATTAAAAATTAAAATTTATAATATTTAATTAGTATGGAATGAATTAATACGTAAATCTTTATTTTTATTAGAACAAGATACTTGAAATTTGATAAGAAATGTTCACAATTTAAATCATTCTCATTAGAATGACACCAATTTTATTTTACACATTTCTACATATTTTTAAATATATTTTATCATTTTATTATTTATACATTTTCAAGTCATGTTGCAGTGAACAAAAACAGCCATTTATCGGTATATTGTCAAGATTTATATTTTTAATTAAAAACAAAAAAAATATGTCTTTAGTATAAAATTGTCAAATCAGCGATAAAAAAATTAACACCTATTAGTGGAGAAATAATCAATGTTGTAAAAAAGAAAATTCATGCTGTTACAAAAAAAAATTGTAATTGTTTAATGCAACTCATCATTATCCATAAATGCATTGTAATTATACAAAAATAAAAACTTTTATCTCACATATTTTATAAATTATACTTCCATATTTATACATATATTTTTTGTATTTTTTATTACATATAAATCAATTCCCTATTATTATTAGTAGTGTTTTGATAATCAACCCACAAGTGCATATAATTTTAGTTTTTTTTTAAATCAAATTTATGAATTATTATTTTTTTGTAATAGTATTTCATTGTTATTGTATGTATAATTTTATTATTTTGTGTTTGCTAATCATCACAAAACTCAAAAGAATTGTGTTTACTAATTGTTGAGTTTTGTTTTTTAGTTTTTATCATGAATATAATTTCATTTTGTGTGAGTGAATAGCCACATTTTTTTATTATAACTAATCTATTAATGTTCTAATCACCAAATTCCTATCGTTTATAATAATAATTCCATGGGTGCTTATCGCCCCAGTTGTTAATATTAAATATTATATTTTTTTCTTATGACATTTGTTCTAAGGTATATTTTATGAAAAATACAAATGTTTAGTTACTTTTATCTGTATGAATTTTTATATTATTTAGGTATAATTAATTAGTTTGCTCAACAACATAATTTGTAAAAAATTGCACTATTTTTTGTTATCATCTATTTTTGAACATTATTGGACCAAAAATACCTAAATTGTTTATAACTTTTTGAGCCAAGAAAACTAATATTAAATATTTATAGTATTATGAAATTCAATATATTTTGTACCTTGACAAAATTGCATTGAACTAAATTTTATTTATTGTTTATTTTTGTCATTAGCTTTAAATTTACATATATATAGGTATTCATTCACATATTACATATCTCATCCCACAATATCACTCACTAGTCTTGCTTAGCAAACCTGCCCGCACTTCCTTTGAGTATTGCTATACATAATATATAATATATATAAATATGTAAAAATAAGTCAGTTGGTGAATAATGAAATGATTCAAAGTATTTTTATGACCAGACTGACAACCTAAATAAATATTGTCTGTTGACTGTTTCCAACCCAAACAATTAGCAACTTAAAACAATAGTTTAAATAGAATAACTCAATATTAAGTAAGAAATATAATACTCTAACTTTTCAGAAATACTTTTTAAAAATTACAATCATTAAAGTTCAAAGATATATAAACCTAATTCAGGTTTCTTATAAGTTATTGGTAATCAAGTATGTTTTTAAAATATTAGATATTTTATTAGACAACTTTTAATGCATATTTTTATTTATAATATATTAGTATATTATACTAACCAGAACTTGCTGATGTTAAAGTGGATGTTTTAGTTGTTGGTGAATGTTTTTTTAATTTTGCCATTGCTTTTGGTCTAGGTTTTACTAATGTTTTTTGTGTAGTAGCAGTTTTCATTGGCGTAAGTTTTGGAGGTGGAGGATCACTGTCACTACTATTTATCTTATCTGGGCTGAAAATACTTTTAGACTTTGATTCAGGTTTTTTAACTCCATCAGAGATAGCTGTAGCTTTAGATCTTGGTCCTTGACTACGTTTAACATCAGATTTTTTGTTTTTATCCTGTGATTTTAAAACTGCTGCAACTGTAGCAGTAGCTTTAGGTTTTATAGGTGGAAATTTTCTTTTAGTTTTTGTTTCCGCATCTGTATCTGAATCAGTATAGATAGCAGCTGTTAATTTAGGAGCTGTATTGGGTTTACTTTTAAATTTTTCTGGTGAAGACTGTTTTTTAGAAAGTTCTGAAACTTTTGGCTCTGAAGAAGTGGATGCTTTTTTCTTTGGTGATTTCTTGTGTTTTTCAGATTCAGAAGAATTATTTTCAGTAGTAGATGAATTCTCCGTATCAGATGAACTTGTGGAATCAGATCCTGATGTTGATGATGAAGAACTACTAGAACTATTAGTACTAGAATCTGTACTGGAAGCTAAATCTTTACGTGCTGTAGATTTAGGTGGTGTTGATGACTTATTAACCGAAGAGCCAGATTCCTAAAATACATGTAAAACAAGGAATTAAATTAAAATCTAAAATATTTAACAAAAAAATAGGACTTGGATATACTAATTTTTTTTATTTTTTATTTTTTTTTTTTTGTTTTTAGAACAGCAATTTGTTTGCTGAGAGAATGTGGTTACTTTACTTATTTAGAGACTAGCAAGTAAATGAAGCATATAATATATATTATATTATTATGTTTTAACAAGTAAAAAACATTAAGAAATACTTAATAAACATCTCAATTTTAATTTTATCGATATATTATTATAAATGTATGACAATATAGGTTTATAATTAATAATCAATACAATACAATAATATGTAATATAAAATCTCAAATTTTAAGAATTGAGCAGGTTAGTAAAATTAATTTTTTTCAAATTCTTACAAAATATAAGAAAGAAAATATCTTTTAACCAGACAAAAACTTTATTCATAGTTTTATGATCAAAGATTTACCTAATATACAATATTAAATATTAGTCCTATCGGTTTAGATACAAGTTATAACAAAGTAAATATGATTTATCAAAATATTTATAAAGTACCCAGATAAAAAAAATCAAATATCTAATAAATATAAAACTATAAACTAGGTATAAAGTTTTCATCAAAAAATAACTCAATGTGTCTTACCTAGTAATGTCAAGTAAAAAGATGAAACAAATTTAATTGGTTTAAATTCATTATTATTCTTTAACTTTATAAGAATAGAATCGTATAGTTTAGGACAGTGGTCGGCAATAGGCGGCCCACAGGCCAAATCCAGCCCGTGAAGGAAAAATGATTGGACCATAAAAAATATTTATTTTTTTAATAATGCTGGTTTTCCACACATAATATATATTTTATCTATTTTATGATGTATTTAGAGATTACGATGGTGTTTATCATTTATTGCTATTTACAATAATAGCTGCGATAACACAACAATTATTAACTAATATCTGAGTTTTTAGTTTTTACAGGCCCTCGGAATTTTTTTTTTTTTGATTTTCTGGACCTCCATAGAATGTAATTGCCAACTCCTGGTTTAAGTTGTATAAAGTAAATCAATGTTTAAATAAAATAACATAGATCTATAGAAAGGTTTTTCTAATATATTAAAAAAAGAATAACAACATGATACAACTAATAATAAAATATATTGAATTTAATAATAATAATTTTCTGCCATTTTGTAAACAACACATTGTAAACTCATAGTAAAATTGCAAGTAGTGAACGCTGGTTATTTATTACATTTACTCAATAACATAATATAGTAAAATAACTTGTAATTAAATTTAAATTCTCAATAGATTTGATATCTACATATATTTAATAATTCATGAAATTTAAACAATTTTGATAATTTGATGTCTTTGCGTAAACAAGTTATAGCATTACTTTAAAAAAAAATAATGTATAATTTCTATTTATACCTAAATTATAATAAAATACATATAGAACATTTCTAATAATTACACGGATTGGAATAAAGCATATACGATTAATGCAATTCATTTTTATTTTTGTATGAAACCATTGTAAAGAAAAATAAATAATAAATAATTTTAGAAATATAAATAATAATGAACAACATATTATATTGCCCATAGTAAAATTGGTTATTATCGACTAGACTAACGATATACTAACCTTTTTCTTCACCGTCATCTTGTAGGATTAATTAAAAATTATGCACCATTAACAATAAAACAATTTTAAAAAGGAAAATACAAAAATTCAACGTAAAGTAGAAAACAACAAAATTACAACCGAACTCGGTTCTTATCTGTTTGTAAACAGTTTAGGACCGGGAATCGCAATTCAAGGGGGGACTAGATCAGATATTTAAAAACGTGATAACAACAATTCGATTTTCAATAGTCAATTATGCCAACATTGAAACCGAAAAATCCCACCAAAACGTCCATACATAGAGTTTTAATATTTTATTTATACTCAAACTCAAACCAGAAGGATTATAGTCACTAATAATATAGTATAATAGTATATAGTATTATTATAGTATAATAATTAGTATATTTTAGTCAAGACGATAAGATTTTAACCGTATAAAAACGTATTTTGATATAAAAATCATGTATTCACACATATTATTTAAACCATATTAGATGTATAGCAAGGTTTTGATGCGTATGAATGCATATTATAAATGTTTTTTTAGTGCATAAATAATAAATATCAAGACTTTAATTTTTATGACATTTTATGAACTTACTTATTAAATTTTCATCTCAACGCTGACTACTGTCCCAACAACTGTAAATATTTCGCCATTTCGGAGTAAACGTATCATTTGATTTTTATAACTAATTCAATTTTATAGTTGCATATTATTATGATCGATTTAAAACGGTACCTAAAACATAAACAGAAGTCGGGTAGATTTCTTTGAAGGATACCTTGGTACCTAATTAAATCTTACCATAGATTAACATAATATAACTGTTTAAGCTTATCTATATTTATCTATAGGCTACCAACAATTTTTAAATATATTGTTATAATAGTGTTGGTTATAAATATTTGTTCACCATTATTTGTTTTTTAGATTTATTCTCGAAAATACATGAAAACTAAAATTAATTTCCAATCGGAGTATAATGAATTGGTACCTATATTATCTCTTTTAATATTTCTAATTTGATATATACACACGATTAAAGTTAATATAATACTTAGTTTATTGTGTGTTAGCAAAACATTTTTCAACATTAGAAATAATTTGATGATTATGCAATCATTTTTAACGGCTGTACTATTGTGGTGTTCAGTGTATTCACAGTAGTACAACTGTACTATTATATTATTTTTTTAAATCACTGTTTTTCATAAAAGTAAAGGAAATGGTTTATAGGTTATTGAAACATTTTTAATGGCCATGGCTTTTAAAGTAATTCTTGACTATATAATATTTTATAGTATACCAATAAACCGTATGTTTAAATAGTAAAATGGATTGGTACATAATTAATTTCAAACATAGTATACTATTTTATCACTTAAACTTGAAAGATTTATACATTTTTTATAATTAATTTTAGAGAATTTTGAGCAGTTAATTCTATTAGAATTAGTTTCAACGAAAATTTAATTTTTAAAAGTTATTTTCGAAATTGAAATCGACGCTATCAAAGAAGTTATGGATATAACCTGCAGTAACTTAATATGATACATATTTGTATAATAAGTTGATCTAATTATTTTGTATACATAAATAGGTGTTTACGATGGAACTTCGTAGCCCGCTATAAGCTGATGACAAATATGAAGAAATAAATTTTTCCATTGCTATTTTTTTTTGTGGATTTTTCCATGGATTTACCATCCTTGTACCCATTGACCACACAATACCCGAATTCTATGAAAGATAGGTAATTTGCTATTACATGAAACTGTATTTCTCAATTTCTGTTGAAAATTTAGTTCCAATAAATTTCGGTTTGTACCTTTAATAACTTCGTGTTATGTACTATTTATGAAGTAGCTACAAATAAACCAATAAACAGTTATACCACGTCTGCAACTAATAATGAGAATTAAGTCTAAACTACTGAAGTTCACACCTGACGCTTACCACAACGACTCATCCAAATAATAGGGTAGGTACTACAAACTATAATTTATTTTGTTTATGATATTTTTAAATATTCAACTATTAAAAAAATACGAACAGCGTCATTTTTTGTCATTATGATTTATGATGGTGTTTATAAAAGATTTATCTTTTTATAACGAGGCAGTAAGCTCTAATGATATACAATTATTAATTGAATAAAATATTGATAACAATCAGGTAAAAGGTTAACGAGTCGATGTATGGGTAAAAATAATCAAAATATGAATATATCAGAGATTACTGGTTAGATAGGTAATAGTCGCCACTCATCAATTAGGTAATAGACAATAGTGTTAACTTTAGACCAGCGTTTCTCAAACTGTGGGTCGCGACCAGCTGGGGGGTCGCGAGAAGTTTTTTTAATTATACAAATTGTAAGAAATTATTATAAAGTAGTAAATAAGTAATAAAAAAATTTGTTTTTTGAAATTACAATTTTAATTCTGTAAATGTAAAACAACTATGGGAGTCGCGATAAATTTTTGTAAGAAAATTTGGGTTGCGGCCCTAAAAAGATTGAGAACCACTGCTTTAGACTGTTTTTTTGTTCAATATAATATGCTATATGCACTATAGTTTTGATTAATGTGTTGGTATTATATTACTATGTATACATAATATAATAAAATACTATTATAGTATTTATTTTGTTTAATAAAACTATTATTATTGTTTCATTGTGAGAATAATAAAAAAGAAAAATATTCTTGACTGCCATTAAATATTTATAGGTATTAAAAACATTCTTTAAATAAAATACTTATATCGAAGATTAGGTAAAGGTAATATTTATTTTTCTTCAATTAACATTAAATTTATTTAATTTAAGGGTATTCAATACCAAGAGTTTTCAAGTAATTGAATATAAATTATTTTTTAAGAGTATGTGTGCGAATCATGTAACAAAAATAGCAGAACATTCTTGTACCTAATACTGGTAAAACACGATTGCGTACGGTCTTTATCGACATACGCAATCGTGAACATTAAATGTTTACGATTACGTATGATTTTTATCTGCAACTTTGAAGCACTGTTGCCATTTGCTTTGAACTTATAGAACAGGGGTGACCATACTTTTATTGGTCACGATCTACTAAAAATATACTTCACCTTTGAGGATCGACTTATTGATCGACTATTATTAAGAAATACATAGAGCGCGTGGCCCTAAAAATAAATTATAATAGATCGACTTTGAAATTGTCAAAACAATTTTTAAAAAAAAGTGGTACCATAACATAGGTATTATTATTATTATCATTTTTTATTATATTATTTTAACATTTTATTATTTTTAATTATTTTATTTTGTATACTATATTATAACAGGTATTTGTCGAAAATTGAGATTTTTAAGTGGTAGGTACCATAACTTAAGTCATTTTTCCAATATTTAAATTTTACTGATCACAAATAAAAACATAAATTTGGCAACGTTGCACAGTAAATCGTACGCAATCGTTTGACTTTTGGGGTAAATATTAAAGTTAATAGTTTAACGTACGCAATCATGTTGACGTACGCAATCGTGTTCTCAAAAAGATACATCGTACGCAATCGTGTGGTACCCCCTAATACACCTCACAAATATTTTGTTTTGTTTTTCTGTGAAAAAATAGCAATTTTTTTTCAATTATATTAACTGATCTATTTAAAATTAAATTTTGGAAAAAATTTTATTATTCATCATGAAGATTACTTGATAATCATTTCCTTATATTATGCATTTAATTTTAGATTTTGAACGAAGCCATGCATTTTATTTTTTTTAGTCTGTTTGTGTAAACGAACAATAATTGATAAAATGCTTAGAATTTTGACTTTAAATGTGGTTTTGAATAGAAAATTGGATCTAATTTGTATTATAGAGAGGTAAAAATTAAGATAATCAGAATACATCAAAATAATTAGGAAAAAAATAAGATAGAACAGACATTTTCATGCAAATCCAATATTTTACAAAATTGATTTTGTTTTTTAGTGACATTCAAAAACGAATAACTGCAGATACTTGAAATGTTCACCAAATATATAAACTATCATTTTAAACATATGATTTAGTTTTCAAAAACTATTTGTATTTTACATATTTTTCAGGAGAGGTCATTTTCTACTGTGTATTAAACAAATAAGATATAAATGTTGCTAAAATGTTTAAAAATAGATAAAAATCTAATAAATACATTTCTGTAGGTAAAAGTATTTTAAAATGTATTTTTTTTACTTAAATATAGTATGTTATATTTTGAATTGGATCAAAACGTACTATTTGTAACAAAAAGTACATTTTGCTTTGATTAACACAAATAGTACGTTTTGAACAACATTTTTACAAAACGTTCTATTTCCATATATTCAATTGTATAATGAATATAATTTAATATATTTTTAAGCTGAGAAATTGAAATACTTTGACTCAACTAAGTGTTATATTAGACTTATAAATTTCAATTAAATTTCTATAAGCTAAGAAAATATATAATACATAGGAAACTGGTAGCATCTATTAATTATGTAGGTGGTGAAAGGAATACTTGTTAGGTATAGACGTATAGTAAATATATTTAATATAACTTGTTTTTTAATAGCTTTTAATGAATAAAAACTAAAACAAGATAAATAAAGTATTTTAAGAAACACTTTCAGTCTTGAAAAGTAATAATAGTATATTATTATGAATAAAAAAGTATAGTAAAAATATCTCAATCATCATCTTCATCATATAAATTTTCTTGTTCTTCGTTTCCAACGTCTTCACTATTTTTGAAGATATCTTCATAAATTTGTAATTTAGATTGGCAAGTTGATAATATATTAAACAAAAAACTTTTATCATATATTAAAACCATCTTATTTAATAAAATTTAACATTAAAAAGAATTTTTGGACAACATCGTTTTTGATAATAGTACGTTTTGCATCCATACATTCTCCGTCCATTTACACGTATATCATTTACACGGGAAAATAGTACATTATTTTACATCATCGATGGAAATTGTACGTTTTGAAAAAATTGATGTAATTAGTACGTTTTGACAACATTCTTTCAATTTTTATCATGGAATCTATAGAAAATAGTACTTTAGCTTCAAACAGTAAATAATTCATTTTGACAAAATGTATATTGTGCAAATAGTACGTTTTGCTTTAATTGACTATTTTAAAATCGGTTAGTTTAGAATCTAATTTTAAAGTATTTTCAACGATGAAAATTAACAAAAGTAAAACTCGATCTCGCATCACAAATGAACATCTACACGCCGTTCTCCGGGTAAATTCTACCAAATTAGAACCTAATATTAATGTCCTCTGTCAACAGAAACAAGCTCAAAGTTCTCATTAACAAATTAATACATTTTAAAATATGTTTTGTAAGTGAAAACGATATTTTGTATAGTTTATATTTATTTTTATATGTGTTTTAATAATTTATTTAAAAATATTTTTTGAAATATAAGCCGATTTAATTTTTTTTCATTTGTAGTAATTATTAAGTTAAGTATTAAATAAAGTCATTAAAATTATTAAGTACAATAAAAACGTCGTTAATTATAAAATTATATACCTATACCTAAAATTCTGATGACTTAAAAGTAAAAAAAATTTTTATGGCCCGCGGTCAAAAAATTTTTTTATTTATGGCCCTAGTTAAAAAAAGGTTGGCCACCACTGTCCTAGACCTTAGTAAGGATACTATGAAACTTATGTATAGTCAATAACTGTATCTGTTAAAACACCAATAATTAGATTACCTATAATTTTACTGGGTATGAATAAGTTATTCAATGCCGAAATTATTCTTCGATTCTTTGTCTATGCTTTTCTTATTACTTCTTTTTTTTATTCGTGGTCCCATTTTGATGTTCAAAATATTTTTAGTAAGTTTTTTGACATTCAGCTGTTTTTAGTAGTGAGGAATGATGTGTTTGCGAATTTTGTGTTATATTTACAGTTATCGATTCGATTTATACTACAGAAGACAAAAGACGCATAAACTACCCACAGCAAAACATTCGTCTCAAACATTTTCTAGTCCTGTACCATAAAGTACGACGTTTATGAGTAGTCGTTGTTTCAGAGACCTCATTTTCTTCTGAATTAAAGTATTCTATCGCTGCGTCTAAGTTGAATTCTTGAAGTTGATCTAAAATAGTAAGGTAAAACAATTATTTTATTTCAGTTATATTTTAAAAAGATGTTGATAAAGTTAAATATTTATTATTTTTATTACCATCAAGATCCGACGAACATTGTATAATGTTTATCTTTTCTAAAAAAAACATAATATACAAAAAAAATAAATATTATTATACTACAATATTTATTACAAATACACAAGTGTGAAAAATGTATATATGTTTTATGCACAAATATTAAAAATTATTATGGTTCAAGTACCTATTTTAATTCATAAAACAAAATTTAAAAATAATAACCTTGTAATTTCGCTAATTGATATTCCTTAAGGGCATTTATTTTTTCTGTTGAATTTGAGATCATTTTTTTCATTTTTTCTAAAAAATGAAGATAGAATAATTAGTTTATAAATACTTTTTTTGTTCTATATTTTACATTACCATTATAATTGATTGAATACATCTTATCATTTTCCAAGTCTAAAAAAAAATATAATATATGAAAAAACAATATTAATATAATAAGTTCATTGAGTGATATAATAATAAAAATGTTCAAGGTTTTTTATTTTTGTTTTACCCTTAAAATTCGATGACTCTTGTTCTCTTGTACTTTTTTCTGTTTTTTAAAAAAAAAATATAGTATATATGAAAACAATATTTATGTGTAATAATGTTAGCCATAAATAAACAAATTTTTAAAACTTTAGATATGTATTATGTGCAAATATTAAAAATTATTATGGTTCAAATATACGTAAATAAAAAAAATGTTATGGTTCAAATATTATAAGTAAAGTAAAATTTAAAAATAATACCATCTAATAATTTCACGGATTGTTGCTTTATTCAGATTTCATTGTTTTTTTATTCAATTTGTTTTTTAAATAATAATGCGTTTTTATTGTGATAAGCTATGATTGAGTAAGTTACCACTGATGAAGTATTAACCGAGAGAGTTAAAGAAGTTTTCAAATTATATTTGCGTAATTTTAAGTTTAGGCGGGCAATTATTGCTTATTGGTACGTGATTTAATAGAGAGGTGCGAGTTGTATTGGTGACTTGATAAGAATCGCTGCGCCTGCATGGACAGTGTTATCTAGGTGGTTTGCGAAATTGTTGTGTTACCAGGAACTGAGAATTTTAAATTGGAAGTAAAATAGGTATCTGAGATTATAGCTAAATCAATTCTTTTTTCGTTTAGGGTTGTTATTAATTCAATTTTGTGGTTTGCTAGACCGTTAGCACTTTGTAATAGAATGACTAGGGATTGTGAAGTGAAAGAATCATTTGACATTTTGGATAAGTAGATGGTCGAAAATGGTGCTAAGGAGAGATAAAAGTAAATTTATCAACGCTTTAAATCAATTAATAAAAGTGGTCAAAGGAGAAAGATCGTTTGATTGGGTTACAAGAGGTGAATGCAAATTGTAGTTGTTTGTGGCTCGTGCGTATAAGAACGAGAGGGTAATGGAGAGAAGTTAATAGCAGGCATTTATTACTGCGTGATTTTACAATTGTTATTTAATTTATTTATATGTTGAGTGTTAAAGTGAGTACCTTGTCTTTTAGAGGATGTTCTAAGTTGATTTATTTGCTTGTATACCTCACAAGCTTTACAATTGGCTGGATGATTGCCTTTGCACAGAGCGCATGTAGCAGGTGTATTTTTAGGTTTCATGCAGCTGGTTGAAGGATGGTTTTTCGCACAGCGAACGCATTTCGGTGGGTAGGCACAGTACGTCCTAGAATGACCGTACTCTTGACAATTTAAACATTGGACAATATTTTTCTTATTGTATGGTTCTTCAATTTTAACGGTTGTATGGAGTAGTGATGTTAATTCGAAAATATCATGATTTATTTCTGCTGGTTCAAGGTCGACAAAAAATATAGGTAGCTTATTTTTTGTCACCTTGTGTGTAACATTAACTACTTGGCGTACTGCGTATCCCTTCTCTTCGATAGCTGTTTTTATATCTACTGTTGATGTTGATGGATTTAAATTCCGAATAGCGATGCGAAAAGGTTTTTCTTCACGTGGTTGGTATGTGTGATAATGTGCTTTTTTTTTCTTGAGGAAGTTGATAATAATATTATAGTGGTCTAATTTGTTTGTCTGTATTTTTGATTTGTCTGTAGATGATTCATATGAAAAGTTTTCTTGACCAATTAGCTTTACAAGCTCATCACGAAAATCAATAGATTCGAGTTCACCGCGGACAATTATTGGAGGAGGTGAAATTGTTTTAGTTGGTGTTTGTTCACAAGGTCTGGTGGTAGAATTTGTTTGGTCGTTAAGCTCAGGTTTTTCTGTACTTGCTTCTTGGCTGTCGGAGTTTGTCAAAGAGAGATGACGTTGGGTAGTTTGATTTGGCATTTCGAAGTCACCGTGTCCCATTTCTGCTGAATCGTTATGTTCACCTGAAAATTTAAAATGCAGTATAGTAAGTTAATTTGAATGATATTTATAAAAATATATTATTGTTTTACTGTTAGAATTTGGTAATTCTTATACAAGAGTACTCTCTTCTGTTTCTAAAAAAAAATATGATAAATATAAAAATAATATTTATATGTTACAATTTTAATCACAAATAAACAAATTTAAAAAAATGTTAGATGTGTGTTATACCGTATATGCAAATATTAAACATCATTATAGCTCAAATATTAAAATTTATGAAAAAAAATTTAAAAATAATAATCTAATAATTTCGCCGATTGACACTTTGTGAGAAAATTTTTTTCTAATTTTCTTATTTCTTTTGATAAGCCTGAGATTATTTTCCTCATTTCTTTAAAATAAAAATCCATAAGTCTTAAAACCATTAAGCTGCAATATAAGGATGCTATTGTTTAGATAAGATAAGATCCTAGAACATTGGCGCCCGGAGGGGGGGGGAAGACAGGGCATCTGCCCCCCCCCTGGAATTCAAATAGAATGTTGAACATTTTAACTTTTATTTTGATTTATAAACATTTCATCGATATTTTTACTTTAGTGTGTGGGGTTGATGATTGTAATAACAATATACTTTTAGACGTACAAAATAACGCATATTAGTGTAATACATTAAATACGTTTAAATTCTGGGAATTTATATTAATCGCCTAGTGCAGCGTTTCTCAAACTGTGGGTCGCGAACCACTTATGACGACTGACGCACATATACGCACACAACGTAGAGATAGGTAACGAGTTAGATAACTGAGATAACTAAAAATAAACCGAATGTACAATTTCACATTGGGAATTATAATAATAAAATTGTGAAATGAAATCAGTTGTCATTTTATCAACGTCTACGGTGAAACACGGACCACGTTAAATTATGTACGTACTGTATTTAGTATATTTAATATATTGTTTTATTGTTTATACTGTTATGGACATCAGAAATTTTTTTAAAAAACCCAAACTGTGTGATTCTCTTAGTGAAGCCTCTACTGGCTCTAATTCAATTGAAATAAATAATACAGTCAATATAGAGTCGTCGGAATCGTGTGTAGTTGAAAGTGCTTCGGTTACCGTGAATACAAAAAATAACGACGGTCATGTCATCTTAACCAATGAAAAAGATATTGGAAATTATTTGAATGTCGAAAATATTAACGATTGTTTAAAACATGAACTTTTACGTAATCCTTGGGTACCGAATACTACTTATGACTTTAAGAGTGATTTAAAATTAGGAAGAACTCGAGCATTTAGACATCAATGGTTGCACGAAAACGGTTCATGGTTGACATATTCAGCTCTTGAGGGTGTGAAAGGAGCTTTTTGTAGAATATGTGTGTTGTTCAAGCCATCAATTCATAGAGGCGTACAAGGTGGATTTATAGTAAAACCGTTTACCAAGTATAAGGATTTTCATGCATCTTCTAAAATACACTTGTCTTCAAATTGGCACACTGAATCAATGTCAAGAGCGAAAGATTTTATGGATGTTATGAAAGGTAAAAAAATTAGTGTTATTGAACAAGTAAATTCTGGATTGCATAAAGAAATAGAAACTAACAGGCTAAAATTAAAACCTATTATATCAACTATTTTGTTTTGTGGAACTCACGACCTTCCCTTACGAGGAAAAAAATCAGATTCTGGTGTTTTTTACGATCTTTTGAATTTTCGTATTGAATCTGGCGATGGTTAGGTTAGATATTGAAAGATCATTTTTTAACTAACGTGGGAAATGCTAAATATTCGTCCCATAGAACTCAAAATGAATTAATCACATTATGTGGAAAGATATTAAAAGAAGAAATAGTGTGCGAAGCTAATGCCGCGAATGCGTTTTCCATTATTTCTGACGAATCGGCAGATATTTCTGGTGTTGAGCAGCTAACAATTGTAATTAGATTTTTAGACAAGCAGTCAAGTCCTATAAAGATTCGAGAAGAATTCCTTGGCTTTTTACCATTAGATAAATTAGACGCAGAATCAGTTGCTACTAAAATTTTATCATTTATGGAAGACAGTGGCCTTAATTTAAGTAAACTTTATGGACAAGGTTATGATGGTTGTGCTACAATGGCTGGCAAAGTAGGCGGCGTTGCTAAATTAATTCGTAACCGATATAATAAAGCTTTATATTTCCATTGTGCTAGTCACCGATTAAATTTAGTAATTAACGATCTAAACAAAATTATGATTATTCGTAATACTATTGGCACAATAAAAGAAATTATAAAATTTTATCGCGAAAGTACACTTCGAAGAAATCTTATACCCAATATACCACTTTTTTGCGAAACACGCTGGTCTTCAAAGTATAAGAGTATCAGGTTGTTTTCTGCAAATTTTATTGCCATAATTCAAAGCCTTCAATCTCTGTCTGTTAATGGTATTAAAAATTCGAATACAAGACAACGTGCACTTAATCTATACTCCTCAATCTCGAATTTTACATTTATAATTAGTATGAAAATAATTGCTAAATACAGCGCTATCTTAGAACCGGTTACAAATATTTTACAAGGTGTATCAATGGAGCTTTATAAAGTTCGGGAACATGTGGAGGAATTGTTAAAAATGTTAGAAGACAATAGAACAAATGCAAATGAAATTTTTGATTTATTATTTACTGACGCCAAATCTATAGCAGATGACTTTGAATTCACTATAACTTGTCCCAGAATAACTGGAAAACAATCACACAGAAACAATTATTCTTACGAATCTCCCATAGACTATTATCGAGTGTCAATTTTTCTACCTTATCTAGATTCAATAATTCAGTGTATTAAAGAAAGATTTGAAAAAAGTAATAGTGTTGCTTTTTCATTACAACATCTTCATCCAGCATTATTTATAAAAATGAAAAAACAAGAGTACACTGAAAGCGTAGCAAATATTTATAAATTTTATAAAATTGAAAATCTGTTAGCTAAAAGTGAAAGTTGGTATAGTTTATGGCAAAAAAAAGACTGCCGAAGTATGGACATAATAGATTTACTAGAACATAGTAATATATTTTTCCCTAGCATTACAATTGCATTAGAAATTTTTCTATCTTTGCCAGCTACAAGTTGTACAGCTGAAAGGTCATTTAGCACTTTACGAAGAGTTAAAACTTGGCTTCGGTCTACGACGTGTGAAGAACGATTAAATGGTCTATGTATGTTAAGTGTTCATCGTGAAAGAATTAATATAAGAAAAGAAAAATTCATTGAACAATTGATAATAAGGTTTGCAATAGAACAACCACGAAGACTTCAGTTTTTATTTAATAACGAATAAATTTTGTTTTACATTTTACATTTTACAAGGAATAAACTTTTTTTAATATATTTTTTAGTGTGATTTCATTATGCCCCTCCCTGATAAATTTTCTGCGGGCGCCCATGTCCTAGAATCTTATCAAGAATGTAAAATCATGGATAACGAGAAAATTTGGATGTGTTAATTTTAATCTAACACAGATGTTATCCGAGCATGGCTGTTTCTCTGACTACTTTAAAGTATCAAATAGTAACCATTGTCATGATTTTAACGCTTCAATTTATGGGGTCGAAAATTCACTATTCCTATGTGATATGTATTAGAACTTAGAAGTTAAAAAGAATAGTTAGTTATGTATATTGCAGTGTCGTGGTAAATGGAACGACGTCATGAATTGCTAAGAAGACAATATTGGTCTACATTGCACTAGAAGAAAATGAAGTGTCGAACTATCTTATTTAGATCTTGTCAAAGCCTCCGATACCGTAAACCATGATAAACTTTTATATAAAATGCATGAAATAGGTAAAAATAAATAACGTGTATCCCTAATGAACAAGTAATAAAATATGGTGTACCACAAGGTATAACACTATTGCCAGTTCTATTCAATATTCAATTAAACCACATTAAATTATTAAATCTAAAAAGCCACATAATATGTTACGCTGATATGATACTGTCTTGATCTGTATAGATAATACCTGGAATAATGTGCTAAGATATTTTGGATGATTTAAAATTTATTGTTAACTGGCTATGTAATAATAATTTATCCCTTAAATTCTAAAAATCAGCTATCTTACTACACATTTATCTAAACACGCATTACTACAAATAAAAGATATGAAAATTCATGAATATAAATGTAAAATAACAAATTTATGTTACTGTAAAACAATTATCATAGTTAAAAACTCAGACATAAAATAGAAAATATAAATAAATTTTATGACTAACAAATTAAAAAAAATTATATACATAATAAAACAATTCAGAGAGATATTACCAATGAAGGCAATTAGAAACATATACTTATTTAACATTATTTGTATTATTAATTACATATAATATAATAGGGTGGGAAAGGGCAGATGATAATTTTCTATTAAAGCTTCAAAAATGCCAAAACGCAATTATTAAGGTTGTGAGTAAAAAAATTGGAGATATCCAACGAAAAAACTATTTCAACGTTCTTAATATAAACAACTCATATAAATCATTATCACATACTTAAAAAAACAAAACCAATTATCTCCCGTTAACCATGAAATTAATACTAGACACGCAGCTTATAACTTTTCTTTAGACTGGCCAAATAAAAACGGATGCCGTAAAGTATACCATTTCTTGGGGATTCAGATATACAACTTAATGCCTATTCATAAAGCTAATATGCTTTTACCTGATTCAAAAAAACATATTATTCATTGGCTCCAACATGAATATACTGCGAGTAAAATTTAAAATGTTATATTTTAGATATATATTATTTTATTAAAAATACTATACTAAGAAAACCCTGGGGCTCCATATGAGTTTTCTCAGTGAGGCTCAGTAAACTCTCTGATTTTAAATGAAAATAAAAAAATAAATAAATTATATATTCCTATAATAATCAGATAAAATAATTATACTTTTGCTTAAATTTAAATATTAAATAGAGCATTTTTTTATGCTAAAATTTTTAACTATATAATAGTATATTCAATGAACGTTACCATTTGTTACAGTTTGTTTTCTGGCATTTTCGTTCACCAACTCCTTTATATGAAAAATACAAAATGTATACATCATTATTAAGAACAATAAATTACTATATAATATTAAGAATACACATATTTTTCAAATATCTATACACAGTAAACTAGGTATATATTATAATATATTTATATTCAATAAATATATTAATATCAAGCTATTAAAATCGAATAATTCAATGATAGAATAATAAAATTAAGTACGAACCTCTCTTACTGGGCTATAGTAGAATACCATGCATCCGTTTTTGTCTTGCTTTTGCATAATCCATTTGTATACTCTACCTTCAAATGTAAATTTTTCTGCTAATAATGGCATTATGACGAATGTAGAATAATTATAAACTTTATAAACAAGATAAATAAGCTTGAGAATATGTATCAAATAAACTTGACAATAATTAATAATCAAACAATAGCTTGAGAATAATCAAGAATTAAATAAACTTGGTAACACTTTGAAAGACAATATGAAATATCAAAATACTGTATAGCTCATACACGTAAGGGCTGTCCTGAAGAACTGGTTGTTTTTTAACATTTAAGTCAACACAGAAATATTCCTGTTTATATTGAGTTGCTATGCGATTTATATTTTTTATTTGAGCCATGGACTTAATGAGTAATTGAGCTTAATGAAATAAAAAAATAACTAAATGGACTATTTTAATCATGAGTTTTTTTTTTTTAAATTTGAATAATTTGATTATACAAGTCATGTCAGGAATCGATGGATAGCAAAATATTAAACTAATTTTAAGAATGTTAGGTATATCATACAGGGTAATTAGTGATAAATAGTCTATATTTTAAAAACTAACATTATTTTTAAAATATTTTTTTTAAAACATTACATTATTACATTATTTTTCTATTTTTGGCGAGCTGGCAATATTTAATTAAATAAATAAATAATTGAAAACATATTATTGCTATCGTCAACAAAGATATAAAAGGCTTGTGAAATAACTGTTTGCATTTAGTATCGTTTCAGAAAGTACACCGCACGGTTTACTCCTTGTAATGTAAACTTATTGTACCTACATATCGCCTATGCACAAGAATAGTAACACAACACAAATGCATGTTTTTTCAGGAGAACAATTAGAAAATTTGAAAAAAACATTTTTTTTTAAATTTGTTGGCCTATTTTTAGAAAAAAAATGTATGGATTTTTGAGAAACTATTTTAATGTTGGGCATACAATTAAAGTTGTGATTTGTATCTCTTTTATCCATAGTGTTATTATATTTAAAAATTATTATGACTTATGTCATTTTTCATGAAAATATACACAACATTTTTTTGGTAAGGAAAATAGAAAAATAAATTTAAAAAGTACTTATTTAATACTATGAAACTTTATTAATTTATGTACAAAATATTTTAGGTTACTTAAGAACTTTAAATAGAATTTAACAATACTTAGGTAATAAAAAATAACATAAAATTTAGTAATTATCTTTTATAGTTCATAATAATATTATAATAACAAAATAAAATGTAATATTAATTATCAGTCTTGATTATAGTTCCTTATTATCACAATTTGTTTCTTTACAAATATAACTTAGTAATTATATCACCATCACAGTGTTTTAATTATAGATTATTATAAAAAGTAGAGTAGTATCTAGGAATTAAATTTTTTTCTAATAGAGTAAGTAATCCTTTTTTCTTTTTTTCATTTATTGGTAATTTCAAATCATATAATGGATTGTCCATCTTCATTATTTTCATTACTTCTTGTTGTTGTTCTTTTAGTATCAGTTTCTGAAAAATCATCTTCACTAAAGGAAGTTTTGTAAAACATTTTATTAGGATACAACTTTTCTAATTTAACTATGCGTATTTCTCCAATTTTCACTGTTTGATTTCTAAAAACTAGTTTGTTTCCAAACTTTTTATATCAAAAAAGTCTTCATGAGTTAACTCAACCACCTGATAAGGTTTTCCAGTTGTTTTTGATGTTCAAATTAGAGTGAAATATTGATCTGGGGTATAAATTGGTCCTCTTTTCAAAGTACGACTAGCAGTTTTTTTAATTACTGAATGAATAGAATCGCCTTCTTTCTGGGTATGCCCTTTGATCAAATATTTATGAGTTATACTGTTAATAAATCCTAATTTTTTAATTACATAACGATACAATAATATCATGAATTGATTTTTCTGTTGGCCACAGCAATTGTCTGAATAAAATACTACATCAATAGGTTTTTTTACAGCAATAGCTTTTGATTCCAATTCTTATAGATACTTAAAAACACAAGTACCAATTTCATTGACTCCCCTTTGTCCCTCTCCTTCATACCAAACATAACATTTTACAACATTGGTATCTCTTAAGTTACAAATAATAAAATTATAAACAGATAATTTAGACAAGTAATAAAATCCAGAAGCTTCTTCTCTAGGACAAGGAAGTACAGTTTGTAAGTCATATACTACTACAAATAAACTGTTTTCCAAATTGTTTTTATCATTTTTTTTTTCTTGCCTTGAAAGATCTTTCTCCATAATGTGACTTTCATATTTTTCTTTTAAAATTTCTTTTTTATTATCATCACTGTTGGTAAATGTAACACAATCTTCACATTGATCTTTTTTTTGACGAAAAAATGAAATTTTATACTCAGTATTAAACATTTTACTATACATTAGATAATTTGCGAAAGACATGTTATTTTTTTTACAATCACCTACATAGTCCCTGTGAAGTTGGGCTACAGTTTTTGCACCATCAATATATTCTCTAGTAGAAACTTGGTGACAATAGTGACTTTCAATTCGAGGTATTGTTTCTATGTGTTCTTTTACTGATTTTTTTATGTTTTCATCAACGTGGAAATGATGCCCATGATTACCTCGAAAGTCAACTGAAATCATTCCTCCTGTAGTTTTACTACTCACTGTTCTGATATATTTAATGTGGATTTAAAAAATTGTTTACATAGGTACTCTAATTTTATTATTTATAACAGTAAAATAAAATGCATGGTTATTTTCTCGTTTGCTACCCTCTCTTATATGTATATCTGTATTTAGGAACAATAGTATCCATGCATCGTAATATTCGTAATATAAATTCATGCTGTTGTTGTAAGTCACCTAATGCCCAATAATTAGTAAAAATGTTTAACCTTTGATCTTCACTAATTTTTGTTGAACACTGAAGTTTACATTTATTATTACATGATGGTCCTATTTTTTTCTCAGGTATCACTATGTCACTACTATGTAGAGCATGACTTGTATTCTTGACCAGTGTTTCTGAGACGTTTGGCAATTGCTTTTTTCCATATTGTTGGATTAGCTAATCTCTTTTTACCTTTAGTAGTTGTAACTGGTGCATTTTGAACATTACCTTCAATTTTTTAGTGAGTTGATTGACTTGAAGAACTACTACTCGAATTTGTACTTGCCAATGAACTATTAAAATTTGGGTCTTTACCAGAATCATCAAATAAGCCTGATGAACTTTGTGAAGATGACTCTTTAATTAAATTAAAACAAAATAATTATTACAGTAAATTAATGCGTGCTTTTTGATTTTTGATTACCTTGTTCAGAATTATCTATATACTCAGGTGCACATTGTGAACTATCAACTATATTACCAACTTGAGTAAGCTCTTCTTTATCTAAAATAAAAATAAAATTATATTACCAATCTTACATTCAGATTTATCAAAATTATAATCAACTAGGTATTTACCATGTTCATAATTATCTATAATATAGTCTGGTGCACATTGTGAACTATTAACTATATTACTAATTTGAGTAGGCTCTTTTTTGTTTAAAATAAAATAAAATTATAATACCAATCTACATTCAGATTTCTCAAAATGTTAATTAACTTTACCTCAAAATCATGTTCTGCAGTCTTAAGTGCACATTGTGAATTATCAATTATATTATTAACTAGTGTTGCTCTTTATCTATAATTTGAGTTTGATTTTCTAGAGTTTAAGACTTTTATTCTACTGTTTTGATCAATTTGTGTCTCAGAATAATATGAACTCTATAATAAATTAAAATATTCAAAATAATTGTTGGGCAATCATTTAATCAGTTGTTTCATTTTCAGTATGTATCAATTCCCAAGTACTTTGTCCTTGTGTTAAACTTGAGTTAGTAATAGATTTTTTCCTAAGTAATGTTATTGTAATGATATGCTCACATATATTGTTATTATATAAAATTCAATTAAATAAATTAACGGTCAGTTGTCGCACGCAGATTAAACCCTACAAATCCTTTTGCCACTGACGAGAAAACGCTTATATTATATGATCACAAGGGTGACACGCGGGTTGTGACAATATCTCAGCGTGAACCAATTTCGTTAGCAGCAGGCGGGCCATGGTACAATAAGCTCTCTGTCGTATGAAGAAAGACATTCTTCGAAAACGCTGAGTCCTTATTTTATGATGGCATGGCCTGCGACTCTGGCAGCTCGACCAGGCTCTTCTCCCAGTGCTGACACCAGCCAAGCCGAGTGCGAGCACCAGCCAAGTCACGAGTGCATGAAGGCACCGGCCAAACTATCGAGTGCATGAGCACCGACAAAGTACGAAGTGCGGGCGCACCAGACAAACGAGCAGAACTTTTCCCAAAACCATACGACATACAAGACTGCGAGCGACAGCGGACTTCTTTCTAATTCAAATCGGTGTTGTTTTCTTGTTTAAACATATAAGTTTCGCCCAAATCGTGTAACGTGTCGCCTTATACCTTTCTCCGAGGAACTTATTAGTATTCACTGCGGCAATCAGGTAAGGTGCATATCTAAATACTAATTGTTAGTACAGGTGTAATTGCTATCTAATTTGTGTAATGGTGTATTTGATCATTCTTGAATCTGATATAGAACCCTCGAAGAGCAGGAGGAAGGTAATAACACGAACAAGTATACCAATATTTATTAATACCGGACTTACATACAAGGCTTGTATCCCTTATCAGTCCGTACATCGTCTGCCACTCTCATCTGCACCATTTTAATATTTTATATTTATGATTAGCTTCCACCTATATTGTGTTATTACAAAGTGGCGCCCAACATAAGTTCAAGTTTAATATTTTCAAAATAAACTGAAATTGATCAAGTATACTACAGATAATAGACAATTAACCTGTACATCGTATTATTAATTAACACTTATAAGATAGATGCTAAAAATAAATAAATAAATAAATTAATTAATTAAAAATTAAAAATTAAAATTAATAAATAAAAAAAATACTAAAAATTTATATATATTTTAAAGTTATATAAAAATAAAAACGGGATTATAAATATTCAGGAGAATTTTTATTTTTTCCACGTGAACAAATATACTAAAATGTATATATATTTTAAAAGTTATAAAAATAAAAACAGGTTTATAAAAATATTCGGAGATTTTTATTTAACACGTAAAAACTAGATATTAAATCTTAAAAAGATTTATGCCTAAAACAAATAAAAATATACTAAAGAATTTATATATATTATTTTGAAGTTATATTAAAATAAAGACGGGTTTATAAAATATTCAGGAGAATTTTATTTTTCCACGATGAACAAATATATAAAAATTTATATATATATTTTAGTTATATTAAAATAAGACGGGATTATAAAAATATTCAGAATTTTATTTTACATAATTAAAACTAAATCAAAGTCTTATATATATATAAAAACAATTTTAAGAAAATTCAAAATAATTTGTAAATCAGATTATTAATAGAATTTCTAAAGATTTATATATATTTAAAAACAAAAACAAGAACAATTTAGTGTGAAATAAAATATTTTATTAACAATGCGTAACCT